>NW_026556268.1:0-38750 GCF_029017545.1 Prosopis cineraria | reverse complement strand
CGAAAGTGATAAACGCCGGGCACCGTACGTAGATGTGGTAACGGCCGGAAATGAAGGCCCCGACTTTCCATCTCACGCGTCCGTCAATTTTGATGATGACGAGGACGTTGCCGTTGGACTGATCCTGACTCAGGGTGACGAAGTTGAAGGGAGCCACGGGCACGTTTGTACCGTAGACGAATGGCGACCAGACGTCGACCTCGTCGTGACCCTGATACGAGGGCGGGATCGATGTGCGGTAGGTAATTTGCTGGTTCTGGTAGCTGACGTAGGCGTCAAGACGGTCGTAGTAGATCCCGATCTTGTCGTTGGGATTCCGGGAAGAGAGCGTGACTTGGAAGTTGGAGGTGAGAAAGTTGGGGACGGAGGCGTTGAAGGCGTAAACGGTGACGTCTTGGAGGATGAAGGCGGGCTTGGAAGGACGGAGAATTGCCCAGATTATGAGTATGGTGACGAGAACTATGAGCAGGAAGATGAGGATCCCCGCGAATATTCGGCGGAAGATCTTCCTGCGCTTATCCTTGTGGTGGTCACACACTTTTATATTCTTGGCGTCGGTCATTGGAGCCGGCGGCGAATGGAGGAGAGAGTGAGCTGTACTGTGGAGGGAGAGAAAGCTGAGAAGAAAGAGAACAAGCAGCGATGGAGTCGTGTTGGGAAAGGGCACAATTAAAATTATATAACGAGGGGGAGGGTGGTGGAAGTGAGGGAGGAATCACAGGACTGATGGTGGTAATAAAGTGGTGGGGAAAGGGAAGTTATCTTGAAATGGACGCGTTTGTGAGTGTCTTTGCTGTTTATGTATAATTTAACCGAGTGCTCTTTATTGAAAATCATATGATGTGTATGTTGATCCTGCTACTTACTTGTGGACTTGTAGTTTACAACTATATATATGAACCACTACATAGATAAATAGTGGTGGTTATATCAGCACTCAGCTCTGATTGATTAGTGCGAGCAAAATGATAAATTGATATCAATCACCAACTCATTTGCACTTATTAATTTATTGTACCACTCTCTATTTTCAAACTATTCATACAATGCGGGTAATTTCTTACTGGGCCACATCAATTAATTTATTAGGATCTACAGGATACAGGTAGATAATTCATGACATGTACGTCTGAATATTATATGTAAAATATTTCATTTTATGCGTATGTGCAATAGTAAGTGATGTTATAACAAAAGCACATACTATTCGTACACGTATAGTATAATGTATATTCTACGTACACCAACTTGTTCAACATTGAAATACTAAAGATACCGTTGCAAATCGAAGAAAGGCTGGTGACGCACGCTGATTCGGCATTTAGAGACACGCTTAGCTTGCCAAGTCAACAAAGGGGTGCCTTCGATTTTTGGGATAGCGAAAGGAGGCACAAAGGGCAAACATATGTGAACTTCAATGATGCATGTGTGGAGGGAGAGCTTGGACCAAATTATACTATTGAAAGAAGATTAATTATTAAACACTTCAGTCTTAAATATAAAATCTAACTAAATAATTTATAAATATTAAATGAAATTGATTGTTACACACTTCAGTCTTAAATATAAAATCTAACTAACTAATTTATAAATATTAAATGAAATTGATTGTCTATTATTATTGTGTAAAGATGTACCACGATCACTAAAATATTCCCAAAGAGAGAGGGAGCATTGATATGTGGGAGAAAAAAAGGAAAAAAGATTGAGAGGAATTGTGAAATTAATTGGAGAAATTAGAGTAAAAAATGTTGAATGAGCAGGAACACAAAGAAGATTGAGGGTTATATTTAATACTAAAATAAATACTTCAATTAAATCTTATATTTTGAAGCGGATGGAATTGTGGCCGTGTGTTTCCTATATACAGTGATTTCATAACTGTTTTTCCAGGAAAAAAAAAAGTTGAATTAATATCAAGTTCGATATTCATGACTTATCAGTGATATGAATGGCTCCACTCACCGGCATTGGATGTTTAATGAGGAAAATAAGGTGGTAGCGACACGTTAGCTGGGCCCCTCTCTATCATGGCAGAGAACCTTCCAGCTCAGACACGCCGACCTATTTCTCGTTCTCTGCTCCTCTCTTCTTTATCTTAAAAGGTTTGGTAGCATATATAATTGCTAGCACAAGATAAAGCTACTGGGATTGAGAGACGGAAGAGAATCAATGGATCAATCCCTCATCCTTATACACACATGCAACTCCATTGAGCCCCAGAAAGTTGCTGCCTTTCTCTTCTTTAATTTGTTTCAACGGAAAAGTTGATTGCATTTTCGGTTAATAATTAGTTGGAGTGTTATGTTTCAGGTGAGTGGAACTGCTTATGATGCACGAACCTGTTCTCTTGAGAGAGATTATAGATGGCAAGTGTTTAACTGCTAACAGACAGATATATAGCATGCTTTTATGATTTGATATCTGTTTTCGGAAGTTCTTGAAAAGGATCTATATATTGTTGTCATTGATTAGCGAATAATAATGTTGTTCGAGGCACGTATGCGCAGAACAAAAATCCCCAAGCATGTTACAGTACTAATCAATTGTCGATCTCCTTCGTCCTTTCCAAATTTGACAGCAGCTTGTGGGACCATATAAATAATCTCAGAACCTTCACGTCCGCATATAATAAACATTAAGAACAATTTTTTTTTTCTTGGCGATGATTAAGGGAGAAAGTGTGCAAGATGGCTCCGGATTTTGAAGAACAATGACACCTGCATTGGAAGATCAGAGGGAACAGAAAGGAATAGAAAACAGGAAAAAAGCGATTGGGATTTTGGTATATGTATTTTAAAAGGTGAGTAACATGTATTTTTTTGGCCAGCAATAACATGTATATTCGAAGAGAACGGAAGTATGATTGCGCCTTTATGCATAATTTAGCAGCATCCTGATAGGGATCTGGCGTGAAAAGGAAATTTTGCTTTCTTTCTTTCTTTTTTATTATTTTTTTTGGGCCGTCGGCGTGAAAAGCGAATGAGGTGAAGTGCGATGCAAGTCTTAATAACACAGGAGAAATATATGTGATCCAAAAGTGAATTTGACTATTCCACGCAATGAAGCATTAACGCTCGTGAGGCATCTCATCTTGATCGCCTCCTATCCACATTGCTTTCATTTCTTGACACTTGACACCCCACCTAACTTCCCTCTCTCCATCTCAACGGCTATTTTCCTTTCCTAAATTATTCTTTTGTTGAAAGTTCAGAGTCGAATTAAAACGTAAGCAACATCCTGGCCCTTACAGGCATGGGATCGGGGAGGAATAATTAAAAGGAAAAATCATGTGAAATATACGGTATTTCAAGTTCTCAAGATGGGGGGGCTTGGCTAGAGTGTCTGATTTCTCAGAGCCTAGACCTGAAAATTTGGTTTGCTCTACAGTCAAAATTAGGAGCCGGCCTGACAAAAAAGAAGTCCATCGAGACGCAGCGGTTTATTTAACAAAGTACAAAAATCTTGTGGCTGTAGAGTATAATATTGAAGATGATGATTCATGGCCACATACTTGCATTCCTCTAGCAAAGCAAACAAACGAAAAATTGATTTGACATTTTGGTCCCCCATGCATTACTATTTTAGCTGGCGGTGGGAAGGAATGATATGATAGGGTTTAATATTTAAATAGGCACCGCTAAAGCCTCAATTGCCATTGACTAAAGAAGCCAATACAAGTCAATGTTATAAGCCAAAACCCTGTGGATGATTTCAGTTGGCCTCTATTATTTACCCACCAATCATCCAGATCCAACTAGTGTGCTTGATGAGAGCTGACGTGGGCGTGGGTTGGGGCCTATAATGGAGGCAGAGGAGGGAGAGGGTGCGGGATGGTGCACTTGCACTGACATTGAGGATGATTCTGATCCCAAGGGGCCTTCCTCCTCCTTTTTAGGTGATTTGTTTCATCATATTCCACTCGTCAGGGTCCCTACAACATCTGCTTCGATCGAACCACCCAAAATTCCTCAACTTTAACCTGAACTCCCACTTAATTCACCTACCCTTTTCATTTTACTCTCTCCTTTTCCCTGATGGTTAGGAGTTGTTTGTATAATATATTTGACCAATCCATCGCTTGATGAAAATAAGGAGCATTTTTAATGTTATCTTGTCAAGCATCTATATCTTTTTAAACCTTCTACCTCTTGGAAGTTACAGCAGACGGACCAACCAAGGTGCTGAGCATCAAATACCATATGATGACGACAGCCACGCAGGAGGTGGTTTACCTTTTTCCCTTTTTCATATTTGAAAGTAAAAGACTGGGTTTCTTTTTGCTGGTTTGTTTTCTTTGCACAGGATGCCAAAGTGAAAAGAGATATGAAAAAGTAGACACCAACAAGGCTTCAAGGCTTAGCAGGTAAGTCTGTTTAGTTGCATCGACATAAATAGATTCTTTTTTTTTTCAATGTCAAAATAAAAATATCTAGTATTTATTATGTTACTGATATTTACACTAGTACAAAATATAAAATTTATGAGGTACTTTTACATCGATTGGAAGGCAAATGGTGTAAAAAATAAAGGTGGTGACATTTTTGTAATTATCTTGAATTATGTGACACCTTTTACACCGGGTGTCCAGGCACCCGGTGTAAAAAGTTATCTTTTTACACCGGGTTCCCCTACCCAGTGTAAAAAGTATAGTTTTTACACCGGGTGCCTGGACATCCACTGTAAAAAGTGTCCTTTTTACACCGGGTGGGGAACCTGGTGTAAAAAGTATAGTTTTTACACTGGGTGGGGGCACCCGGTGTAAAAAGGTCACTTTTTACATCTTTTTACACCGGGTGCCTGGACACCCGGTGTAAAAAGTGTTTTTTAAATTCATTTCTTCCTCCCTTCATTCATCAGTTCCCTCTCCTCCTTCTCGCGCCCTCCCTCTCGTCTCCCCTTCGTCCGCCTACTCCCCCTCCCCCTCGTCTTCTCCCTCGCCGGCCCCTCCCCCCCGTCTGCCCAGCCTTCCCACCCATCCGCCGAGCCCCCTCCCCCTCCTCCCCTCGCCGCCCACTCCCCTCCCCCTCGGTCCGCCCAGCCCCCTCCCCCTCGTCCTGCCGCTCCCCCTCCTCCCCTCGCCGCCCACTCCCCCTCCCCCTTGTCCCGCCGCCCCCTCCCCCTTCCACTCCCCCTTCCTCGGCCGCCCATCCCCCTCCCACTCCCCCTTCCTCGGCCTTCCCCCTCCCCCTCGTCCCGCCGCCCACTCCCCCTCCCCCTCTCCCCTTGCCCACCCCTTCACTCTCCCGCCCCCTGCCCCTCTCCCTCCCTCTTGCCCCCCTCCACCACTCCTTTTCCCTCCCTCTCAGTGTTGAGCCGTTGCTGTAGCTGCCGCCACCCAGGTATGTGTTGAATATAAATTTTTAAATTTTATAATGTTTAAATTTAATTTTTAATGATATTGATTGTTACTGGGAGTGCTGTTAGTGGCTTCATAAAGCCTCAGGTTGTTGCATGTGATCATTTATTTGGTTTAAAATTGTTAATTTTCTCGTGTAAAATTTTTTAAAACTTTTGGGAAGTCTAATTTTTAGGGAAGACTCTGTCGAAATTTTTTTTAAATTTATTCTTTCCTCTAATTTTTTTAAATTTAGTTTTTAATGATATTGATTGTTGCTGGAAGTGCTGTTAGTGGCTTCATAAGGCCTCAGGTTGTTGTATGTGATCATTTATTTGATTTAAAATTATCAATTTTCTCTTGTAAATTTTTTTTAAAAGTCTTGAGAGATCCAATTTTTAGAGGAGATTCTGCCAAAATTTTTTCAAATCTTAATTTAATTAGGAGCTTAGTTTCTTAAAATAGTTTGAAGATAATAACATTAGTTATATTCTTTAGGAGGTGACATATGGATCGTAGTTGGATGAATGTTAGACGAACGAGTAACAAGTATGATAATGGGGTGAAAGAATTTTTGGAATTTGCTAAGAAAAATGCTGTTGACAATAGTGAAAGGTTCTATTGTCCTTGTGTTAATTGTTTGAATGAGAGGAGACTAGGTGTTGCTGAAATAAGAGAGCACTTAGTTTGTGATGGGATTTGCAAAAATTATACAATATGGATTTGGCATGGTGAACGATTGAAAAATTATAGTAACACATCTCAATGTGTGGGAGTTGATAATCTTGATGATGAAGTAGAAATGAATGAAGATCGATTAGAGGACATGATCTGTGATGTTGGGGAAGAGGCTTTTGAATGAGCACATGTGTATGATAACTTGTACACTAATTTTAGTTTGTTATCTGGGGTGTTAAAACTAGTTACCTTAAAGGCAAGAGTTGGGTGGAGTGATCAAAGTTTCACATGGTTGTTAGAGTTACTTCAAATAATGTTTTCGAAGGGCAATGTACTACCAAATCGTTATTATGATGCCAAGAAGATCTTGTGTCCAATGGGTATGAAGTATAAAAAAATACACGCATGTCCTAATGATTGTGTGTTGTACAGAAAAGAGCTTGAAGGGGAGGAGAAGTGTCCGAAATGTGAGGTACCACGGTACAAAGAGAAGGGGGCTCCTACAAAAGTCTTATGGTATCTTCTAATTATACCAAGGTTCAAGCGTTTGTTTGCAAATACTAATGATGCAAAGAACTTGATGTGGCATGCAAATGAGAGGATATCTGATAGAAAACTTTGACATCCAGCCGATTCTCCTCAATGGAAGAAAATTGATCAATTATTTCCCGAATTTGGTAATGAGCCAAGGAACTTGAGGCTTGGACTTTCTACCGATGGAATGAATCCTTATGGTAGTCTTAGTAGTATACATAGTTCATGGCCTATTCTTTTGGTGATTTACAATCTATCACCTAGGTTGTGCATGAAATGGAAGTACATGATGCTATCCATGTTGATTTCGGGACCAAAACAATCAGGAAATGATATTGATATTTACCTAAGACCTCTGATTGAAGATTTGAAAGTGTTGTGGGAGGTAGGTGTGGAAGTGTTTGATGCAAATCAGAAGGAGAATTTTAAGTTACGTGCTATGATCTTTTGTACTATAAATGATTTTCCTGCATATGGAAATTTGTCTGGTTATAGCGTGAAAGGTCATAAAGCTTGTCCAATTTATGAAGAAAGCACAAACTACCATCAACTTCAAAATGGAAGGAAGACAGTCTACCTTGGCCATCGAAGGTTTCTTAGATGAGATCACCCATATCGTAGATTGAAGAAAGCTTTTCATGGTCACCAAGAACATAATGATGCTCCGGATGCTTTGACTGGGGATCAAGTATATGAACGTGTGAAAAACATTAATATTGTCTTCGGTAAGACTAAAAAGAATACTGGTGCAAAAAGCATATGAAAAAAAATGTCTATCTTTTTTGACTTCCTATATTGGCGCAATCTTGAAGTAAGGCATTGTATTGATGTTATGCATGTGGAGAAAAATGTGTGTGATAGTATTATTGGAACGCTTCTGAACATACCAAGTAAGACTAAGGATGGTGTGAATGCAAGATTGGATTTGAAAGAAATGGGAATACGGGAAGACTTACACCCAAGACCAGAAGGTAAACGAACTTATTGTCCCCCAGCCTCTCATACATTGTGCAAATATGAGAAAACAAGTTTTTGTGAGTGTTTACATGGAATCAAAGTTCCTTCGGGATATTCTTCAAATATTATGAAGCTTGTATCTGTGAAAGAGTTGAAACTGGTAGGCTTAAAATCTCATGATTGCCATGTCTTAATGCAATAGCTATTACCTTTGGCTATTCGAGGCATATTGAAAAAAGATTTAAGACTTACAATAACTAGACTTTGTTTTTTTTTCAATGCTACATGCAGTAAAGTTATTGATCCCTGTAAACTGAAAGAGTTAGAACAAGAAGCTTGTACTATCTTGTGCCAACTTGAGATGCACTTTCTTCCTACATTTTTTGACATTATGGTTCACTTAATAGTGCATCTAGTAAGGGAGGTAAAATTGTGTGGCCCTGTTTATTTGTGATGGATGTACCCAGTTGAGAGATACATGAAAATACTGAAAGGGTATGTCAGAAATCCATTTTGACCCGAAGCATCAATAGTTGAGAAATATGTTGCTGAAGAAGCTATGGAGTTTTGTTCTGATTACTTGTCAAGTACAGAATCAATTGGACTTCCTAAATCTCGTCATGAGAAAAGGCAATATGGTCAAGGCACACGTGGAGTATTAGTGAAGAGCATGAATTATGATGAATTACAAGAAGCACATTTATATATCTTGAATAATATTGATGAAGTTAAAGATTACATATCTTCTCATAAAGAACTTTTAAAGGCAAAAAATTATCGAATGAGAATGACAGAACAAAAGTTATTGAAAGAGCATAATAGGACTTTTGTGAATTGGTTCAAGCAGAAAATTTTGAATGAAAGTGGTGTTTCTGAAACAGTTAAATGGTTGGCTGGAGGTCCTAACTTTGATGTTATATGTTGGAGTGCCTATGATATTAATGGGTATTCTTTTTATACAAAGTCTTTGGATGAGAAGAGTACGGTGCAAAATAGTGGAGTTATGATAATGGCTGAAGCCGTACACTTTTCTAGTTCAAAAGATATGAAACCTAAACTAGCATCTAGGACTTACTTTGGGGTTATTGAAGAGATTTGGGAGGTTGATTATACAAAATTTAGAGTTCCTGTTTTCAAATGCAAGTGAGTTGATGTCAATAGTATTCGTGATAATAAGTTTGGATTTACAATGGTTGATCTTAAAAAACTAACTTTTGGAGATAAGCCATTTATTATGGCAGACCAAGCTAAACAAGTTTTCTATGTCACGAATCCAGCAAATAAAAATTGATCAATAGCACTTAAAGGAAAAAGGATGATTGATAGTAATGACGATCATGAATCAAATTTTGATATTTCTGAAACTCTTAACTTCTCAAGTGGGCTACCAATTTTGGATGTGGTAGATGAAGTAGATGATGAACATGCCATAAGAAGTGATCACCATGAAAGGATATGGGAGAATATCCCTATATGAGTTTAGTTTTGAAATTAAAGTATGTTAATTTAGTTCAATTAAATTTATGTTGTGGGATTATTTTTCTTAATTATCTTATCTTTGATTATTTTTTAATTAATTTCATTTATTTGAATTAATAAGAATATGGAGAATTAAGGTGATAACACTCAGAGTCAATCAATTGGTGATGTTGCTCCTAGTGGGGAGCTAAGTCAGGGCACCCCTAGTGAGGAGCCGAGTCAGAGCCAGTCTGTAAGGAGGGGGAGACGTGGCACACGATTAAGAGATCTGACATTAAGTAGGAGTGCTGGGCGTAGGTTACCAATTCAATTTGACCGGAGATGGAATCTGATAGGGCCACATAAAGCCAAGTTTGTTAGTTTTCTTGGCCTCCTATCGCGTACCAAGCCTCCTATTGTGTTTGAGGACTGGCCTGATGTGTCAAAACGTGTGAAGGAACAGATTTGGAAAAGTATTCAGGTAAATAATTAAAAATTAAAATTTTTTATAGTTATATATTATTGGGCAATTATTGATTATTATCTTATGTCTTCATTGTAGCTCACATACGATGTTCCATCTAATCAACTATTAAGATTTCTTACTAATTTTTTATGATTTGTTCTTATATAGAGTCATAGACAACCGGTGAGGACGAACTTGTGCGGTCTATATGTCATGAGGCACATGCTCAATATTATCACATTAGGCATGACCGAATTTACAAAAGAGGTAAATATATATATTTTTAAAAATTTTATTTTATTATGTTATTTGAGATTGATTAATATGCCTACTTTATGAATCAAATTTTAGATGTTTGACAATTCGGATGCATTTTTTAAAGCTGAAATTGAAGACATCTGCATACGTTGGGCAACCTATTTTGTGGAGAACTTGTGAGGTTTTTTGTTACTTTTAGACATGTTTTAATTTTGATAGTTGACACAATTTAAATAATTATTAGTTTTTCTAATAGTTAAATAGTTTTGTATAGTTGATAAATACTTGATAAACAATTGTAAATGAATTGAGCTGTTTGATTTGGCAATTTTTATGCATAGGAATGGCAATTTTGACAATTTAGACAATTATTAGTTTTTTTAATAGTTAAATAGCTTTGTATAGTTGATAAATACTTGATAAAAAATTGTAAATTAATTGGGCTGTCTGATTTGGCAATTTCTATGCACAGGAATGGGTAAAATTGATAAAATAAATATAATATAAAAAAATAAAATACTTTTTACACCGGTTATTACCACAACCGTTGTAAAATATAATATTTTTTACACTGATTATGGTAATAACCGGTGTAAAAAGTGTACCTTTTACTCGGTTCCGATCCCAACCGGTGTAAAAAGTGCACCTTTTAAAAGGTGCACTTTTTACACCAGTTGGGATCTGAACCAGTGTAAAAAGTTAAAGTAATTTTTTTTTAATTTTTTTGTATATAATTTTCAACATCGGCTCTATAACCGATGTAAAAAGAGGGACTTTCTACATCCCCTGAAACAACATTGTCTCATTAACCGCTGTAAAAAGTCATTTTTAACTGCTGTAAAAAGTCATTTTTGTACTAATGTTATAGTCGAGGGAAAAAAAATTCTAAGATTCAGAAGGTGCAGAGGAACTTGGCTAAAAAACAAGAGGTGAGAAGAATCGAGTAGCTGATAACGAAAGAAACGGGTGGGGGATTTCTTTTCGTTTCTATTGTCTTGGTCATTCAATACACCAATGATTTTTATTTTAGATGATAAGCTGCATAAGCAATCTTTGAGAGCATCTTGACCTACTAACACCAGACAAAAACATGATGAATTTTGATTGAAACAAAAGGATACAATCAATTCACCATGATATAACCCGATTATTACAGATAAAAAGCCTCCTAATATATTAAAAGAAAATTCACAACATTTTTGAAGGAGTGGATGTAACTGTACTTTAACCAAACTCCAAGAGACATCAACATTTATTAATTTTTTGTCGTTTTAAAAATTTTGAGTCAATCATATTCCATTAGATTTGATTGAATTATATTTGATATTTCCTTGTTTTTAAAACTCGGCTGCTTTAGTATTCCCAATATATAATAAATTTTATTCTTCAATTTTTGTCAATAAAATTAATAAGTTGCACAACACTAAACTGTAATATAATGTAAGTTCTAACATAGCATAAACACAATTAAATAATTTTTTTAATAATTACATATTTAAAAAGTTAATTTCATGTAAAGACTAAAAATAAATTAGAATTTTTTTATAGTACTCTCTAGTCTCTAACGCACAAAAAATGTCAAAATAAACCGGCTTTTTGCCTTCTTTTTTATGTTAAAAAATGTGAAAATAATCGAATAATATTTTTAAAAAATAATAAAATAAAGATTTCATTTATTCTTAGTTTTTAAATTTAAATTTGTCGGTTCTTTGGTAGTAAAAAAAAAATTCTTTCTTTTATTTAGATTCTAATTCAATATTTTTTGCGCAGGCACACGCACACATATAAATTAATTACATACAAAATGGTTATAAATTTGTCCGCAATTTACACATAATAAAAATAAAAATGAATGAGTTATAGGAAAGATATTTTATTCAAATATATTATGAAGCCATGAAAATATGAAAATTATTCTAATTTAGAATTGAATATTTTTATTATAAATATTTTGGAGTTCCAAAAATGATACCGGAAATTATCTAAAGAGAAGTAATGCATAGAGAGGGGGAAAAAAGCATTGATAAGTAATAAATTGACTCTCTGGGTCCCCCCACTTCTGGTTTACAATTGCTCCTTCCATGAAGGGTGATTAATTAGAAGGAAATGTCAATCATATATATGAATGCGATGCAGACAGGGGTTTGGCAGGATTACAAGTTATATTAATCATATTGAGCTAAACTCATAAAAGCAGCACTGAGGTCAGGTAGATACCAAACCTAACATTATTAGCAGGATAGACATCTTCTAATATCTGCTCAGGCATGTTCACTTGCTAATCACAGTACTACGATGCAGGAATTAACAATGAAAAATGTAAATAATCTCATCAACCATTTGATCGGAAATAATCATAAGCTTCAACAACTATAGAATCAAAATCGTTATAAACTCATATTAGATTCATGACCAAGGGTGAACTCAATCTCATAATTAGCTGCCTCGATTACTTTAGTCGTGGTCCACTTTCTATCACCTAACAAATTTCCTGTGAAACAAAGTAATCAACGAGGTGCCTTCACTTACAAACAATTCATAGGCCTCTAAAGTAATGCTTTTGAACATCGAGGCGCTCAACACTCTGACCCCATGGTGCCCATCTTCTCAACCAGAGAAAAAGTCATAGCATGTGTTATCATGTGCCACGAGTACTTAGCACGGATCTATTTGATTCATCTTCATGCGCAAGAGTTATTGCCTTATTGGGAATGTCGATGCGTGCTTAACCTCAGATTTGATGAACCGAATCTCACCCAATACATGTCAAGTTTGTAAGGTTTTCCTAAGATAATTACCAAGATCTTCAAGCAAAGTGAATTAATTCAGACGTGAGAGGAGAGAATATGCAGGAAAACGAGAGCCCAGAGGGCCGATACATTGGATGTTATATTAATACCTGAATGCATGCCTCGCTATTAGGAAGGAAATATGCATACTATGGAACACTGTCATGTGTTCTGTATGAATCATATAATGATCTGGTGACAATGCCAATTATTGCATTTCTCCTGTCCTTCCCTGGATTTGTTGTTCTTATCTTCTCCAATAACATCATGTTCCTAGACAGATGCCTTGAAGCGGTTCTGAAATGTAAAGTACACATATTAATATATTATGTTATTCATGCATGTTAACGAGAGCGACTCCTTGGAGCAAAGAAGACAAAAGGTAAAGAGTCTGAAGAAGTTCTTCAACTTCCAGTAATCAGAATTGACAAAGATTTCCCATTTTCATAAAGCCCTAGATAACATATCCAGAGGTACGCGAACTTCATTGCCTTGAGATAAAAAACAGAATAACGATTATTAAAATCACACACTCCATCTATCAATGTCCAAGCTACTGGGGAAAACAAAAAGGAAATAGGTAAACAATTCAATCAGATACAAGTTTAGAGTTTCCCACAACCCAAATTTTCAATCCATCGATCTTATCTGAAGATTCAAGTTTCAAGATTATCACCCCTTGGTCAACTACACCATATACCACTTTTGCTCACAAGACATCAAGACGTTGCTAAACAGGTTAGCCTGGATTTTTCAAGTTTATGGACAAAGAATGTGCAGTTTCATAGAAAAGGACCATGTAACTCCTTAACCAATGCTGCTAAACCTTTAAGACAGACGGCCATCAATTACTTTGTCTTCCACACCTATAAAACGTGATTTTAAGTGGCAGCCAGATAGTTCAATACAGCCATATGGATTCTAAGAACCAAACGATTAAAAAAAGGGTCTTAATGGCTCGATGTTGACCTTTTCTCCAACTAGCAACACACAGTAGTTTATTTCTCATGATCAGAAAAAATTGCCATATTGTCTATGGTGGAAATAAAGCACCTCTTTCTCACATACGTACCTGGCTCGTATATTCTTAACGTCATATCTAAGATTGTCAAAATCCTAATCCTCATTATCCTAAAACAATGTTGCCACACCATTAAATTACTAAAAGTCACCCCAATGATATTAACTGAAATGCTAAACTAATTGAACCTGTAAGTTATAACCCTCATGTATACTAGAGAGCCTCACTTCAATGTGACTATAAACAACAGAGGTATCAACTTTATGCTAGAAGAGATTGATTTTATTAAATTAATGCTTAATCATATCATGCATGGAAATTTCTGCTTTTAGGAATTCCCCTTTTATTTTTCAAATCAATGATGCTACACACACACACACACACACAGACACACACGAACACCTTACCAATTCAAGTGCATTAATTAATTATTCACTAAATTCTAGTTCCCCAGCTAGAGAATTCTTACCAAAATATGTGATTTATTTTGCTTTTGGAAACAACATGCGGAATTCATCAGACACGGTTCTCCTTTCCTTTTTCTTTATTTAATTAATTATTCACTAAATTGGATACAATTTTCCACCCCATTAAATCACAATAACTGAACTGACTGTCCTCAAGTAGTTAAGTTACAAGAGAACCTGGGTCCAATGGTAAACAATGGAAGTTAATGCTAGAAGAGAATAATTTTCTTCAATTAATACTTGAATATGTTGTGCATGGGAACTTCTCCATGCAGTAATTCCCATTTATTTTAAATCAGAGTTGCCAAAAAAATGTGAGCACTTAGTTCCTGGACAAGAGGATTCCAGTGAAACTAAACATTATAGCCACGAGGTGATATCAAGGGGCCAAGAACCAATATTATTCATGAGCTTAACTACTCTGATCGTAAAACATTGTCAAAACTCAAAACTAAATATGCCAATTCAATATCCTATTATATGCGTACTAAAATATGTGATTCATTTCACTTTTGGAAAGAACAACATTATGAATTCATCAACCACGGTTCTCCTTTCCTTTTTTCCTTTAGTTCCTTGTTTACTAAATATATACTTTCCACAGGTTAAATGCTGCGTGCCTTTTAGTTACACAGACATGTGGTCATATGACCTCCTAGAGTAAGTTAAACAACCTTAAGACCACCTTACCAATTCAAGTGCATCTTGCGCATTATTAAAAAAAAAAAAAAGAAATAATGAAAGTAAATGCAGTTCATATTTTGATGCGAGTCACCATATGCATGCCCAAATATCTATGAAATCCGTGCATCATAAGACAGATTAATTTTTAAAGAAGCAGTTTCTCTTCCAACAAGACTAATCAAATTTGAGCTTCATAATGGGCAGCAAAACCAAATTAAACAGTTATCTTTGTTTAAGCAGAAATCTTTAATAGTTTAAGATACTAATAACCAGAGTATTTAATCTTGAACCTCTTTTACAACCCTAATCTTCCCACATCACTTGAGGATCATAACATTTATTAAAGTCTTAAACTTTGAAAAAACACCCTCAACGAGGCTATTGATATGCTGTGTCTTTTTTATTTTTTGGCCAGAGATATGCTCTGTCTCAATCAACCTAAATCATCATTAACTCAGCCAAGGAGCGTTAGATTGCAGTGAGCCAGTGGCTTCATTCAAATATCAAAGACAGTACACATAAAGATTGCACTAGTAGCATCAACTCCATCTTGAGTTTCTACAGACCATAGTTCAGTTCGTTAAATCAAGCAGAGCTAGTAAGGAAAGAAAGTTCACTTTCATAGACATTTATATTGTAAGAAGACCCGTGCAACTGAAGAATAAGACAGCAATTCTTAACAAAGGATGCTAACAGTTAAATTATTGGTCCTCTGGAGATTTTAAAACATGCTAGTGCTA
Organism: Prosopis cineraria; assembly: GCF_029017545.1. Classification (NCBI taxonomy): domain Eukaryota; kingdom Viridiplantae; phylum Streptophyta; class Magnoliopsida; order Fabales; family Fabaceae; genus Prosopis; species Prosopis cineraria. The sequence goes on along the minus strand of NW_026556268.1, from coordinate 23,360 downwards.
GATACAAATTAAAAAAAGCAGGAAACGTAATGTGAGACTGACAGATGAAGAAATTACGGTTTAGTATAACTGATTCTATCCAATTAACATGCCATCAATTCTTAAGAATCTAAAAGCATTTTTAAGATCTAAAAGCCAAAATCGACAAAACATGGCATGAACTTGGGACATGGTACAGGTGGCATCTATCAACTATCTATTGAAGATAACTAAATAAGCAAACAACACTGATACAACAGTTAGATTGGCGCACCAGGAATTCTTAGTAAGTTGACAACATAAGTGCTAGAAGTCCAATCAATTAACTGGAAGAGAGAATAATTATTACCATCTAGCTCAAATAATAACAAACCCAATTTTTTGATCAGTTTATTTCATCTAAATTCTCTATTGGAGCGAAAAATTCACAATCAAATTACTAAAAGGACAGAATGGATCTCATGTCAACGTGACACATCAACTTTTCCAGTTACAACCACAGATTCAATACTAATTCCAACATGAAGCATCAAGAATAGCTTATACACAAATTAAAAAAACAGAGAAGAAAGAAAATTATAAATCAGAATTCAATTGATCATAAAGCAAATGCAATCACGTTACTCTCACTAGAATTGTGACATCTAGATTGATATGTTCAAGTATCAAAATCCTCCTTTTTCATTTGAGTTTTAAAATTTAACCGAGAAAATGCTACATGCATCCTCCAATTTAGCGGCATCTTTCCTTCCTTCTTAATAACAGTAAACACTTGATATCAGGTTCTTAAGAATAACAAAAGCAAACACCACGAGAGGGAATCCACATCCTGTAGTAGTATTTATTATGGTGGTGAGTAGGAAATAGGGCGGCATCAAGGCAAAATAAACGAGTTCCAATAAAATGCTACACGGATCCTCCTATCTAGGAGCATCTTTCCTTCCTTCTTAATAACAGTAAACACTTGATATTAGGTTCTTAAGAATAACAAAAGCAAACAACACAAGAGGGAATCCCCATCCTGTAGTAGTATTTATTATGGTGGTGAGTAGGAAATAGGGCGGCATCAAGGCAAAATAAACGAGTTCCAATCTATCAGACATTATACAGAGAACATATTTAAGTGTGCATTTAGTAATAGTCAAATGCTGCTGCTTACCACGATTGCCAAAGTGGCACCTGAACAAGTGAGAGCGTATGGTTCAGAACAAGTCCCTGGTTCACTCAATTCGCCCACGGTCCACAGAAACAGCAAACTTGAGTTAAGAATGCAAGTTCCTCATTCGGGTAAGCGGTATATGTAAGGGGCAGAAGATTGAGCATAAACTGCGCATGCCACAAAATGCAGACACAAAATTAGCATTCCAATGGATACATTTTGTTCCTTTGATCAGATTAATTAACAAGGATGAACATTGTAATCCACCAACGTGCTTGTGTGCAATACTCACACAGATTAAACCAAGGCTTGGAAGTTCGAAGTACCCATTAAAGCGGCAGTCCCGTTGTTGGAAGAAAACCTAATGCTTATCCAGGCGCAGTCAATCGTCGACCGATGCTCCTCCCTCTGCGTACTATACCACATTTAAATACATTATCTAACCAAGCCAGCATTGTGGTCCTCAATCTGACGGGTCGAAGCGCTCGTCCAGCAAGACTATATCATTATCCACATGCCCCTAATTTCCTCCCACAAAAGGTGGGAGGGGAGTCCGTGATTCTCAGCATTTCAAACCCCCGCATCAAAGGCATTGTAAGGGATGGGTAGTTAGTGGTCAGGGCTTCAGATGATGAAATTGATTTTCCATTAATGTTAATGAGGTGACGGAGGCCGACACGACTCCGAAGTCGGAAGGCAGGGACCAGGTAGCCGGGGAAACAAGGTTGACCGTTGACGGACAGCCGGACAAAAAGACATTTGGAATTCTTCCCTTTTCTAGTACTCTTTCGTTATTATTATTTTTTTTAAAAAGATCTTCTTCCTCTTCTTAACATGAATTGCTAATTTAATCATTTGATATTTATCATGCAAATTGGCGTGTAGATATTTTTGATGATGCAAGTTGACCTTAAAATGTAGAGTTATATCCTTTCATATATCACTTTGCTAATAGATTTGGATTCTCTTCATATACCATCTTTTAATACATCTTTTCATATTTAATTTCATCCTTCTATTGAATTATTTTTTTATAATTTAATGGTATAAGATAATTAATTATAACATTAAAATAAATAAGTAAATTATTTACTATAATACCATAAATGCTTTTAAAAATAAGTTCATGATAGTTATTTATGATAATTATTAAATGAATAATATATTTATTTTAAAATTATAATTAAGAATTTAATATCATTAAACCTAATGAATAATGAATAATATAATTAAATGGATGTATGAGATTGAACATGGAAGGAAGTATTTGATAAGGGAATGGACAGTATCTAAATCCTTAATTATGCTGATATGTTCTTTCATTTTTGAATTGAAAGAGCGTATTATTAAAAATTATATATTTATCATATTTTGGATTTAATTCAGATAAAAAGATATCGAAGGTCAGTTAATTGTGTAAGAAATATACATAAAAAATATAAATACATCTACAAGCTTTTTTTTTTTTAATTAAAAAGTCTACAAGCATTTTTTAGGTCGGAAATATCTACAGTTTTGAGAGGAAAGGGTAAAATTGATTAAATTAATGAATTAAACTAAGACAAAGGGAGGAGATGCGAACATGTACAGGAACTAGACAGCGATCAATAATGCAGAACCATGAGGCATCGAACATGATCTCCTTCGTCGTTGAAGGTGGCGTTACCAGTACCATTCACAAAACGAACATTCAAATCTCTGCATTGGGCTGCAATCGTTTGCTTGAGCGTCCACACGAAGAAAGTAGACTGGTAATTGCGAGTGGCTTTTGCGGTTAACACCAACGAAAACTTGAGCCACCCGGTGTCTCGATCCTTGGTCATCGCATCCACCGTCGAGCCCGGTATCTGCGGTTGAACCCCAGAATTATAGTTGGCGCTCATTTCCAATTGTCCGATTTGGTCTTGTCCCACGTCCAACGACTTCCCTGGACTCTCAATTAGCTCCTCATCATTGTAATAGACGTGCACCGTAAAATCCGTGAAACTGACGTTGTTATCGGAACTCGGGTTGGTTACGTTGATCTTGGTGTCCCAAATGCATGTCAACGCCGAATTGGAAGTGCTGAAATTGGAAACCGAGAAGGAGTCCACGGTGTAAAAGGGATCATGATCATAACTGGAGGAGGCTATGATGACTAGCACAAAATACCACAAAATGAGCATTAAGATGAACAATACAAAGGAGCGAAAGCAGGCAGAGCCGCTGGAGCGATTATTATTATTATGAGCTCCATAGGGCGAGGCGTTGTACATAGGAGGCGGTGGTTGAGCGGCGTAAGGGTATCCACCAGGTGGGGGGTAGCCGAAGGGGCCCTGGCCTGGAGGATAACCCATCGGAGGCGGGTAATACGTCACCTGCGGCGGCGGGTAAGGGGATTGGGAGCCATGCGACGGTGGAAACTGCGATGTCTCCGCCGCCGCCTGAGACTCTTTTTTCGGCTTTGGGGAATCTCCTTCATGGCTTTCTGGAGTCATGACGGTTTAATTTCTTGATTCTCTCTCTTTCGGGGGGATAGAGAGAGAGGCAGGTCTCGAGGATGGAATCAAGATTCAAGAAGGCAAAAAAATCTCACAAAATACTGAAACAGGGTGGAGAGGAGGATCAGAAAAAATAGACGGGCGGGCACGCGCGTGAAGAGCGTAGATTTTAATTGCCGTTGCATTCGCTCGCCAAGAATATTTATCTACTGCTGTGTCTCGATTCCTGGTGCATTTCCTAAACAACTTCATGAAATATGGCCAGAAAAAAACTACTAGTTGGCGAAAGCTTTCCTATTTTTAGGTTTAGACTATAACCAAGTTCACATTTGATTTTGAAAATTCCTATCAAAAGACAAACTTCCCTAAAAGGTTACAATTAATACTTTGTTAACTAGTTATAATTTATATCTAAAACCATTTTCCCAAGTGATTGGTGTTTACTCGGAAGATAATTCCGATCATCATGTGTATAACTTGTCGACTCATTTGGTATATATTTTATTAAGCTAGTTAATTTACAAAATAAAACATAAGGTCCTTTTTTGTTGATAATTCGATAATAGGATAGGAGTGATGCTAGTTACACGTATGCTAAATGTAGATCTTCCTGTAGGGGGCGGAGACGGGGGGATGAGCAAGTGTCGCAATCTCTTCCTAATTTTTTAATTTTTTCTTAATAAAATATAAAAGTTACATATTTCTAACCTAGCATGTTATGTATAATTCAATTGTTTTAATAGTTTAAAAATATAATTATTATAAAATTTATTTATTTTTAATAAGATAATACTATAATTGCTATTAAAACATTGATATTTTTTGATTTTGCTTTCATTTTATATATTCGATTAAAGAAGTTATGAGAATTATTATCAATAAACTTTGTTAAGTATTGCAACAAAAATTTTAATATATATTGAATGATATGTGAATAATATCTAACATAAAATTACTCATCCAAAAGTTAAGAGTTATGATTAAGGTATGTGCTAACCAAGTTATTGAAATTTATTATATAAATGATTTTTTATGCATAATTATATGAATGATTTTTACTATAATATAATTAGATCTCGTCAATATAAAGAATTTGTGACAATTAAACATCATTATCATATTGATATATTTATTTACTGTAATTATTAATTAAAAGAATTAAATAATAAATTCAGTAAGTAAGTAATAAAGCTTCTTAGATTAAATAGAATTTTAAATCTCAACTATGTATTTAGATTAGTCAATGCCCATAGGAAAGATAAAATTTTTACCAATGTAATGATGGTTTATATTAAGAAGGAAATTGCTGAAAGTTTATCGTAGACATAAGAATTAATTATTTCTATGCCATAAAAAATTGAAGAATAAATCATAAAAAATAAATGTATATATGTACTTTTGTTATATATTTCTAATATTAAATATAAATATATACATTAAAATATTTATGTTATATTAGTAATATATGTGTGTGTATCTGTATATATATATATATATATATATGTATATATACAAAACTTCACTTCAATTAATATATATGCTTTGCTATCCTAGCCCTCTAGTAAAATTTTTTGGCTCCGCCCTGCTCCCATGGTGTCCTTTATGAAGATTAGCAAAGACACTTTGAAAGAGCTCCCATGGTGGAAACTGCTTATTAATAATTGGCGAGCCAAACGGCGCATGTGTTATTCTCTCTCTCTCTCTCTATATATATATATATATATATATGCGTAAGGGTGAAAACAAACTTGCCAATCATTGTCTGTGCCAGAATTGATGGAAACTTCTCAGGAGTCTACCATGATCTGTGTGTGGAGCATGGTCTCAGCCTGCACTCTATGACTAACTTCAATGTTAAATTACTCATTCAATGCAAACGTATGGTTACAGAAGTTCACAAATTCAATTTTTAAGGGGTACGGTACTCTTGCATGCGCCGCGAGCGTGACTCCAAAATGGTGAGCAAATATTTGATGATTCATTTCCTTTTTAGGGGTCTATATCTTACTCAATTACAATAGATATGAAGGATATCATAAACTCCAGCAACATGTGAAAACATCAGTTAGCCTTGAAAACTCGTTATTCTAGTCGCTACAAACAGCTGGATTTCATCATATCAATTTAACAATAGCGCACAGTTCCTTATAAATTATTATAAAATGCTCAAAAATGAATATATTATTCCTGAACGGAAAATTAGAGCTCAGGCTGCTAATTCAAGTTTAATTTGCAAGATAACTCGAGTATGCTACCATTGAAAAATCTCTTATTTGGTTTTTTTCAATTCTGTTTTCTTGATGGATAATTAAGAATCACACAAAAACGCTGGAAGAAATTAATCTCGACTGTCAAACATCTGTCCCTAGCAAATCATCAGTGAAAGTTAACTAACCATGACAGACATTTACAAACAGTAAGCTCGTGTTATGTTATATATGCTCATCATGACTCATGAAGTGCGTCTAACAGATATATTTACACCCCCCAAGTCCCAAACCATTATTGTGCACAGATAGTCTGCACTTTCAGCCTTTGCTATTCAGCATAAGTGTTGACTGTGCAATTAATGAACAAATTAAAACAAAGAGAAAGGCTTCCATCCTATGGGAACCGAGAAGTTCCTATCAGTCAGGGTTAACCTTCCGGAACCCTGGTTGGGCAAAAACTGAACCCTCAATCCCTCGCAATGAGGACTCATCTCCACATCAGAAACCCAAGTCTCCCCATAGTAAATGGCCTCCGTGTTCATCTGCATTCCCAGGTTCAGAGACCCGTCTCTCGCCCTATCTTTCCCTATCTGCTCCACCAACCAACTCTCCACTCGCGGCTCCTTCTCGTCCCACGCGCCCCCGCTCGTGGTGAACTTCAAGTGCAGTTTCACCGCATCTCCCTCGTCCAAGTAGAATGGGTTCAACGATACGCCTGAAAGAGCATCTTCTGGATTGTCATTGTAGAATATGATGAAGTCTGTATATCTGAAATAGATCGACGACACGTTAGCATTCACCACGGTCAACTTGGCGTCCCAGGTGGCGGTCAGGATCCCATGTTCAGTGGTGAAGTTTGAAACATACATAGAGTTGAGGGTGAAAAGAGGAGGAATTGGATCCCCCGCGGGCGATTCCATGCGCTTGTAGAGAGGCGAAAAGATTAGCATAAGCAGTACAGTCAGGCCTAGAAGGTCTTGAGCCGTTTCTGTGTTGCCATTAGTTTTGACGTGATTGTGTATTTCGTCGGAATAATAATTAGTGGTGGGCCTCGTATGTTCGACAGAAATGGATAAGGGCGGATCTCGATCTTCACTGCTGGATTCACCATGGTCTGGTTCTGAATATTCAGGCAAAGGCGAAAACCTAACATCCTGACCTTTCTCGTTTTGCGGTTCAACCCCGCCATTCTCATAATTCCCTATTTCATTGTCTGAAGAATCGATGTCGATGGCTGACGTCGACAGAGGTTGATCTTGATCACCATCGTCGTCACGAGTCCGAGCTTGATCTAATTCAGATTGAGGCAGCGGCGAATAATGGTGACCTTTTTGATCATTTTCCGTCGGAGCCATATTGCTCAAAAGGAATGGAACGCAGCAGAGGAAAATAAGTTTCCGGAATGTGTAAGTATTTGTGGCGGAGAGAAAAAGAAGAAGGCTTGTAATATATCTCAGTTTTGCATCTTAGGTGTCCATTTTGTTAGTTTGATTTATTTAGTAGTCTTTCTAGGCTTTTTTTTTTTTTAAAATTTAGATACAGTCTTTCTAGGCTTATTGTATTTAATGATTTCTGGTAATAGAATCGTTTAGCATTCTCGTAGCAAAGAGCTAGACCTGATTCGTTGGCAAGTGAAAATTAGCGAGGGATATGATGTTCCCACAGCTACAGATTGTGATGTGGATTTTGTCCTTGCCAAATATAGATTTTGAAAAACTGTTTAGGACCGTAACAGTACTATATGTACTGATTATATGTGCCGATTAATATTGATGACTTGTAATCAATATAGTGTTTTTTATAAATTTATTAATAGCAAGCTAGTTATATACATATTTATGCAGTTGCTTGAAATCCAGGCTGAGCCCTTAGCCAAGGCATTTTTTATTCAATAATATTATCTTGAGACAAAATGGATGGGGAGCTACAACTCACATAATTATCTCTCCCATCTAAATATAAACTTCCATTTCAATTGTAAGAAAAAAAATTCAACGTCCTAAAATATAAGACATTTTGAAAAAATAAGGTTTTTATTTCTATTAAACAAAAGGTTTCATTAATGATATTTTTTTAATATCACTCTTTCCATGTAAATGGAGTATTAGTTTAAGGATATTTTTTTAAAGTTTATATTTTTATTTGAAAAAAATAAGGTTGTAAAGTATATTTAATGAGATTTATTTGGGGTGGTGTGTGTAATTTTATTTAAAAGTGTATTATAATTGAAAGAAACAAAATACTTTTTTAACAATATAATGCAACACTTACTAGCCATTACCAAATATACCCTGGCTATTTAATTTGTAAAAGCCTATGAGGAAATAGAGGAGACCCATTACCTTTTTTTTTTGCCCGATGATAAAATTGAATATATAGAAGTAGATGGAAAAGAACTATAAGGAGTAGAGGTGCATACAGGCTGGGTTGGGCCCCAACCTAAGGGTGCACAAGCTGCAAAATGCAGCCCATAAGAAGCCTTATCATTTCAAGTTGGGCATAATGGGCTATGCACATTCGGGCTACCTTGCCTAATAGATAGCGCCCTACCCATATCATTCTTAGAAGTAAGGTTTTGAGTTTGCTTAAAGGAGAGAAATTAGGATTGTTGGGTGTTATGATTGTTGATATTTAAGCTAATGAGAGATAAATAAAGTTAATGAAAGTTAGTAAACTTATTGGTCATAATTTTGAGTTCATGGTTAGGATTATGGATTGTCAAGTGTGTGTGCTTTTTGGGAGTTTGTAAATGAGAAATCTCGTTGATACTTTAATAATATTGGATGTTTATAATTGTAGACTAACCTTGCAAAGTATCAGGAAGCTTGAGTTTAGCAGCAAGGAAGCAAGGTGAATTCTTAAGAGATAACCTTTAAACCCTTAAAGGCTTGAGATAACCAAAGGGACTCTATTGCATGTTATTGTTTACTAAGTAATTATATGTATATTTGTGAAATTAAAAAATATATTTTTATATACCTAAATGTATGTATGTTTTTTAGTATTTAAAATTATACAAGTAGGGTTTTGTAAAATTATTGTAATTATGAATTATGGAGTTAATGCCCATTAAACTCTTAAGTCAATAAAAGTAGATGAATATGAGCATGATGTCGATGATTTTTAGTTATGCCATGGATTGTTTTAGTATATGGTATGTTTGCATGATCAAATTGATGGCGAGAGTTCTCCTTAGTGAGAGTAGACTTGTGTCTATATAGATCACACCAACACCATGAGACCTCAGTGTTTGGTCTTGCTTTACCCTTAAATCCTACATAGCAAAGGTGGTTAATAGGGTTTACTTGTAAATCTTAACTAGAAAAGTTGATAATAAGGTGTGAAACCCCTGTGTTTGAAATGGGAGAACCATAGTTCAAAAATGAGCACAAAGCCTTCGCCAGATCGCCCTCGTGATTGGAGAGCCTAAACTATCTTAGTCGTATGGGTTAAATTTTTAATTATTATGTAGTCCATGGATCCAATCAACAATGATGGAGGTTTTAAGATGTGATTAATCATGTATTGCATTGTACCATGAGATAGCAATGTTAATTGTTTTACAATTACCTACTCTATATGCCTATAATTATTTGATTTGCATGAGCATGTTATAGATGACTTTGGTACTAATTTGGTGTACTTATCTCATTATTCAATATTTTCAAGCACTAGCTTTAGTTGGGATAGGGAAAATGATCTCGAGGCTTAAGAATTTGCCAATTCCCACACTCATGCCCTATATTCATTTTGTTTATGTGTAATTTATATTGATAATGCCAACTATGATGTTTATTTTTAAGTACTTGTACCATTTCATGCATTAAGTTATTTATCAAGTTGTATTTTGTGCCTTGGGTTAAAATGCACATATTGATGAGGCTTAATTAAGGTTGAAATATTGGTACAAGTATGCATGCGATAGATGGAAGGTTGTAAATGATTATTTTGATTATGTAGATGATGATTTACACCCCCTTACTTTTTGATAAAATTAGGGTTAAGGGGTAAAATTGAGATTTAGTTTATATTTATATGTTATAGTGTGTTGCATAAGACATCCTAGGTGCTTTGAGTGTGATTTAAGTGGTTGTATGAGTTTATGACATTTTATTTGGAGTTTGAACACTTGTTATGAAAAGAGAGAAAAGTGATTAAGGTATATTTGGGTGTTCAATTCCTTTATGTAAATGAATTTGAAAATGTAACTAATACCATTAGTTAGCTCTTCATATATGCTTTGTGTGGACGTCTAAATCACATTAAGCAGACGTCGGAAGGGGATTTAGGATGTGTCAGAAGTTAGCTCCCAGATCTATCATTTGCCATCACATATGCGCAATTCATCATAGCAGATGGCACCTTCTTTAAAATAGCCACAATGAACGAACTAGATTTTGTGAAAAATGACCCTTTTTTCAAAAGTTTTCTAGAAGATTGATATTCCATGCTTCAATGCACTTTTTTGACTTTAATTTAATTGTATTTAAATTTGTGAATAATGTTTATTTTCAAATGCTAAAAACTTGTGATCCTTTTTTTGCAAAGAAATATATTTATCATAATTTTGGTTAACCAATTAATTCGAGTTTTAGATTGGGAGATTTTACAATTAACACTTACAATGGTCTAGTTTTTAGGTTAGTTTATAACATAAAGCTTTATTAAAAGATTCTTTATAATCACAATACAAACTCAATAGCTTTATCATTGTAATATAATCAACTTCTTCATTTTCAACTGACTCAATTAACACTAAAAGCATTGCATCCATTAACTTTCTCTTATGAATAAAGTCATCATCATACAATAATGCAAGGTTTAACAAATTAAATATGTTGCTGCATGAAGATTAATCTTCAAGTACTTATCCCATCGAGCTTAAATAATATTTGTATAATAAGGCCTATATTGGTTTTTCTTATTATTGAAAACTGCCTTAATTGCTTTTTTGCCATTTGCATGCCTTCATAAACATAAGGCAAATAAGACTTCTCATCTGAATCAATAATTCTTAACAACTTTATAAAAGGAGAAAACAATCTTCATAATGATATTTGATGCCTTTTTTACAAGTTATGACACATGAGATGTGCTTGTAATGTCTTTCAAAGTGAAATTCAAGTAGTGAGCAACACAAGATGACTGATAAATACTTTCATATTTCTCTTTAATCAACTTGCTACATGCTACATAATTAACAGCATTATCATTTATCACATGAACAATATTCTTAGAACCAACCTATTCAATCATTTTAGAAAACAATGAGAATAAAGTCTTGACATATTTCACTAAATTTAAAGCATTAATAGATTTTACAAATACTATGCTAGTATAGAATAGACTATAAAATTTATGAAAATTTATTGCCTCCTATCTATCTAACCATTAGCCATGAGTATACATCTATAGCTTCTTCATTTAGCTAGTTAACTCTCAATAAGTAATTGACATTCTTTTTCCAATCATTTAACAAGTTGATTATGAATTCATAAGCATTAAGAGCCTTAAACCTTGGCCCAGTTGAAGCAATAGCATCTGTATCTTTTTTGAAAGAAAAGGCAATCTAATGCATTAAATGGAATGCAATTGATGATACCCCATTTAGCAATGGTCATCTTTGCATTGTGTTGTGCTTCTTTAGTTGAAAATATACTCTTAATACTTAGTTAGGAATCGGGAGTTGTCATAAAGGCAAGATAATTTTCAATTAGAATAGTAGAAGGTTTCCTTTTACTAGCATTACTCTTAAGGATTGTCTTAGAAGGAGCAGAAGCAACTGGCTCCTTAGCATTAGATATATATTTCCCCATGTTTTCTTGTACAATAACAAGCCTTCTTTTTCCCACTTCTCCAAGATTCCTGCATTTGATAACAAACATCGCGAGGAACTTTGTTGCAAGAAACTACATTTCTACTAACACCAGCAAGATAATACTTCAATCTATTTATTCTACCTCTTTTATAACTTAATGCACTATAAAAATATATATACACATTTTTGTTATCCTTCTTTCTCAAGGCAATATATGTCCATGTAAGATCTTTTTTCCTACGAACTGATGGACCCCAGATGTTCAGTCATTATGACTAGAAGGTGGATTATTGGAATTGGGGGTGGAATTCTCAAATTCATCACTATTAGGATTACTTTCAATATCCATGTCCAATGACTAAAATACCTTTAATATACAAGCTACAGTAATTTTGCCACAAATAAACAAACAAAAAATTCAATAATCTTAATTTGATTATTTCACAATTAAAGAAGACAAATTTACTTCAATCATTGATAATATGTTCAAATCAGTAGCACAACAATTAATTTCTCAAGCACACAAATCAATAAATAAAGCAATATCCAACAACCTTTTTGATATTAGAACAAAGCAACATCCCATAAGAGTCTGGTTGTTTTAGATAACATCACAATTAATAATTTCATACGAGACTTCAGAATCAACCAAGAATCTAAGATAGCATAAATGACTAGACTAGCAATAAATGACTTAGAAATAGAATGAGTTTGTATATCAATAGTAGAGCTGCCTAAATCAAGTAGAGAGGGAGGGAGAGAAGCTACAATTGTGTCATGCCCCGAAAACAAAGGGTGACCGACACGGAAGCAAATTACTCACACATTACGTAAGCTTCAAAATGAAAATCATTCCATTTTTTTAAATAATTAGATTGCATGAAAATTCTAATACTTTTGATATTAATTGTCATAACAAGGCTTGCAACATTTTTTTGTAGAAATTTCAGCAAAACCTTCCCTATAATAGGATCTCCCAAAAATTTTACAACTTAAAAATTTTAAAAATAAAGTATTAGTCAAGAGTTTTGCTCCTTTCAGCCAGTAATAGTATATAAATCAAAATAAAGTCCTAACAACAATATATGTGAAGCAAACTAATTTTCTTCTAAATTAAAATACACAAGACTTAAATATTTACATCAAAAAGTAATGGTACCAAATAAAATTTTTACTCAATATAGCTATATGCCCTTTAGAAGTTGGTGGTGGGATCAATGTTAGCTAATAAATCTGAGAGCAAAATAAATTTTTTCAGTGAATAGCATTCCAATGTAAAATATAAAAAAATTAAAATAATAAACTCAAATAATAGTGTAACTAAAATTAAAGATGATAATTCATCATAATAAATTTATAAGTCTGTAAATCATAATCATAACCATAAAATGACAGTAAGTTGGAAGTAATTTATTTTATCATGTTTAAAGAAAATAATTTATTCACATATAATTAAAGTGATATAATTGCTAATCACAAACCATAAAAATTTCAAAAACACATAGTAGTCAACATTTAGAATTTTAAGAACTTAACAGAACAGGTAACAAACATGAACATAAAGTCCATGAGGATAAATAACCAAATACAGCTTATGTCATGAAAACAAACGCGAACACATAGTCCACGAGGGTAAGTAATCAAGCACAGTTGAAACCATGAAACAAATGTGGACACACAGTCTACAAAAGTAATACTACCCAAACACGGCTTAGATCACGAAATCAAACACGGGTACAAAGCCCACAAGACCAACTAGCTAGTTTTTAACTACAGTTACGGGTGTTTAGAATTCTCTTAAAAATCACGCTTCAAACATGCAAGAAAAATAATTATTACTATAAATAAAATTATCATTTTCAACACTAAACTCGCATGAATTGTTTCAAATCTCAAAATTTGCCAAAATCATACTTTAAACTTGCATTAATTGAGTAGCTAATAAATTTTAAAGCTTAACAACCATACAAGAATGTTTTCTGTAACATCCCAATTTAAATTTTAATAGTTAATTTTTGGGTAAATAGAAATTTTAAAAAAAATATTTAGAGGTAAGAAAATTAGTAGAAAATGATTATTAAATCTAATTTAGGATCACATTTGTCCATCCTTATACTCCCAACAAGTAAACTAAATCACATTTGTCCATCCTTATACTCCCAATAAGTAAAATAAGTAATTTAGTTAATTTTCAACACAAGCCAGTTATTTGACCTTATAATCCTGCTAATTTAATCAATCCAAAGTAAACCAAATATTAAAATTACAGTCATCCAAATTGTACCAAAAATAAAAATAGTTTGAAAGGCATGATTACATTTATATATTCATATAATTGACAATAAACAAAAAAAAAGCCCTAATATTGGCAATATAACACATTATAAATCATAAATTAAAAAAATTATTAAATTATTATTATAATAAAAAAAAGGGAAAAAAGGTATGCCAAAAAAAAAGAAGAAGAAGAAGAAAACGAATTTGCTTTCGGCGCCGCATGAATAGTAAATATAAAATAATAATAAAAAAAAGGGGGAGAGGGAGAAGAAGAAATAATAAAAAAAATGTGTGGGACCCACTGAATTTTTATAAACTCACCCGTTTCCTTTCATTTCTTCAATTCCTTTCCTGCGCGCGAGCTGTGAGGCGGAGAGAAGCTAGTTGCCGGTGTGAAATATCTAAATTTTTAAGGTAAGATTTTTTAATAGGATATTTAGGGTGTGATTTTAAGCTTTTCAAGACTAAGTAAGTGTTCTAAAAATTTTTCTTAGTCATCTTTCTTCTTTGGTTTCTGATTTTGTAGTGGTAGAAAATTTAAGATCTGGAGAGGGATGAATTTATGTTGAATAAATATGGTTTTGAGGTTGTTAGTAGTATAATAAATATTCTAGAGTATAAATTTATTGGTGATCTTTGAATTTGTGGCTTATGGATCAAATTCTAGACTAGATCTGAAAATATATGTTGATTTATTGAGGTTTAGATGATTATTTGGGATGAGAAATGAATTATTATGACTATAGGATTATGATTCTAAGCTAGAGACTTAATTTTTAATTTTTGGGTATTTTAGGTACGAATTTATGAAATAAAAAGAAAATTTGATAATAAAAATTAGTTTAGAAGTTGATTTTTTAGATTATTAATGTTTATTGATAATTAAAAGAGAGAGGTTAAAAATTATACTTAATAGTATTAACTATAGATTTGTATTAAGATTGAGATTAGGAATTATGTTATATTTTTAATTCTATTATTAGAATTATTTTATTAGTTTCAAAAATTGAAACTAATATTTATAAATAATATGTTATTTTGTAGATTGTATTACTGGTGAAGATTGTGGTGAGAGAGAAATTTTAAGGAATAATTTATTAAAAAAGCCACAAGGTAACCATGCTTTTAATTTATGATTAGTGTTACTTCATGTTAATTGGGTGATTATTGAGAAAATTATAAATTTTGCAATATTATATAATTGTGCAATATTATTATAAATTATTTGATTATTGTGGGAGGTGTTGGGAGACTTGCTATTGTTGTTGTATTTATGTACCACGTGGTATGCCCCTATTGGAGCTCAATAGGTGGTTTGTAAGGGCTCGGGCTAATCTACCTTTGGCCGGGTAATTTAGCACCGAGTGAGGGCTACGGCTCGAGGTTAATGGAGGGATATAAGGATGGTTGTTTGCGTATATTGTAATATTTCTTATATTTGTTGGAATTATATTATTTTTAATTCTCACTAATAAGCCACACTTAACTGTTTGTATACACTATCATAAATTGGCTTTGGTTACTAGGACTTTTGAGTCTCATTATGTGGTTAACAATTTTCAGGAGAAGAGCCACGAGTGACACGTGGAGGAGTCCCAGAGGCTTAGTGGTATAGATCCACTGTCTCTTTTGGGTATTTAATTTATGATTTATAATGTGTTTTATATTGTCAATATTAGGGCTTTTTTTTGTTTATTGTCAATTATATGAATATTAAATGTAATCATGCCTTTCAAACTATTTTTATTTTTGGTACAATTTGGATGACTGTAATTTTAATATTTGGTTTACTTTGGATTGATTAAATTAGCATGATTATAAGGTCAAATAACTGACTTGTGTTGAAAATTAACTAAATTACTTATTTTGCTTATTGGGAGTATAAGGATGGACAAATGTGATTTAGTTTACTTGTTGGGAGTATAAGGATGGACAAATGTGATTTAGCCTAATGGCATAGGGAGGTAAAAATTTATCTGAAATGCTTATAGTGTGTGAGTTGAAGCCAATTATAAAATATTTTTATATGAAATTATTGATATAAAATGTATTGGGTGGCTGTAACCCAACTATGGTTGAGTTAAATTATTTAAAAAAAAAAATTTTGGTGTGTTACATTTTCATCAATTTTAAAAAAATATTTTTGAGAATAAATAAATGCACATATCTAATTTATTTATCCTTCATCAATATTCCATAATTTTTAAAATTAATATAATTTATAAGAATAAAATATTTTAGTAAAAGACTATTAAAAATAAATTAAATGGAATACTATTCACTACATGTCGGAGTTCAAAATTCTCAAAGGTATCATTCCTTTAATTTTTGTCAGGTCTCGTTCTTCCTCATACCATATCAAGATATAAATAAATAAAATTTTAATAGCTTTCAATCTTTAACACAATTCTAAATTAACCATCATCATCTAAAATTTAAAGTCAAATTTATAATTTAAAATTGGTCTAAGCATTATCATTCTTTCTTATGACTTCCTCCATAAAGTTTTAGCCATGCTATTCCATTTATTGGAGGTAAAATTTTCTATTAGACATTTTATCAAATACTATATAGGCATAATTTATCATGCTAATATTAACATTTTCCTCAAGTTTCATGTCTCATCTTTTCTAGCATAATTCTAACCAATTCTTCGTCATCAACTAATTTAAACAAAATAAATTTGACTCAAAAGTTTACCCATATACACACACACACATCATTTCAAGCTTTAAGATAATTTCCAGATCAAATTTGAATTTCTTCTTCCCTAAAACAGTATGGGCAACAGCAAAACACGCATTCAAAATTTTATAACTTCGACCATTCTTTCAGTCCTTCACGCACAAAAACAATTACAAATAAACGGGTTGCCTCCATTAACATTAGCTTACACCAGGAGAAAGAAGACAGCGGATGTAGGGGAAAATGACAGCAAACAATTTATGAATCTCCTATAACCACTAATCAACTCTCACAGCATAGATTCTTCAAAGAACGAGAGAAAGTCAAGGATTCTACCTTAGATAATTCACGTTGATGAACAGAACAAGGAGGAGGCAATCTTGTATATGAACAGTAGAGAATGAGGGACTATGTAATCATACTAGTAGCAATGAAAAAACTGTTCACGATCTGAAACATAAAGAAAATAGAAGCCAAGAAGAATACTGACCAGTGAGAACAAAGCAAAAACAACCACACCAACGACTTAGCTCTCATGCAACAACGACACAAACAAGGAGGAGGAAGAGAATCTTACATCTGCACGAGTGAAGGAGAGGAAGACTGCTATCGAGCATAGAGAAGAGATGAGCAAACCGATGATTGACAAAGTGAGCAAAACAAAAGAAGCAAGTTTCTTATTCACCTGCACAGCCATGCCAACAATAAAGAAGAAAGGGACTGATCTAGAACAGAGGAGGAGGAAGAGGTCATGTTTTGGTTGATCAAGGGTGGACGAGACAACAGCAACAACAAGCATGCCAACGATGCTGAGTTCGAAGAGAAAGAAAGGCGAAAGTGCAGAGGAAGGAACGAAAAATGACTGAAATCAAAATCTCCACTCTTGACAACTTTGGAAAGATCAAAGAAGAGGATGGAAAATTTCATTTTTTATCAGATGTAAAAAGGGCAGTTTGGTAATTTCATAAACAAAAAGCAAGAAAAATGAAATTCCCTTGATTCTATCATATTTGAACGCGTGACTTGATGTTTATTATTTACACCCTCTTCCACTACACTAACATCCCTTCTTGTCACAATAATTTCAAAGACAAATATGATTACTGTTAAAACACAAACTTATTTATTAATTATTTTTTTTTTTTACTTGAATTCTTGGGTCATTACAACTTGAATCAAGTAGGGAGGGAGGGAGAGCAACTGTTAGAGGTCGAAGACAAGCGAAGGTCGAAACACGATTGAGTTGAGACCCAAGAAGCACAAAGCTTGAAGCTCTAAGACAAGTTGCCTGAAGAGTGAAGTTGGACACGAAGTTCGAAGCTTACCTCTTAAGGACCACGGCAAGACGACAGCACGGCATGAATAATGCAGTGGAGGACTAGAAGTTCATTGGTTTAGTGAGTGCAAGCAAGAAGCCAAGAGCACAGAGCAGAGGATCTAAAGATGAACCAACAAAGCGACTCATTTAGTCAGGGCTTCTGCTTCTGCATTTTTTTTTTTTTAACCACGAGTTAGGCGAGTTGATTTGAGTTAATATCTAATCACCCCAAGTTAACTCAAGTCAATTAAATCCACAACAAAACATAAAATTGGATCGGACACAAAGCTAGATCATCATATCACCAGTACAACTTATCGGTCCAATTTGGTTTTAAAAACAATGGATGAAATAAATGCATAATTAAATTTTTAACTAAATTCAGTTGTTGATAACATGTTATTGCTCACCAATCGACACCATCGGATCATATTTATTTAGGGTCTTAAAAATAAGAATAATTTTAAATTATATATTAACCAATCCTCTCGGTTTTCCTTTCCTTTCTTTTCTTTCCTTTTTTTTTTCTTTTTAAATCTTTCGCAAAAACAAAAAAGACATGAGCGACAGAGTTCAAATTCTTTCTCGTTTTTTTTTTTTTTTTGGACATGAGAGAGTGACACAGTTTCACTGACACACCTGCACCCGTTTTTGGCCCCTTTCTCGGAAGATAGTCACGACTCCCGAGGGGAGATTCAACGAAGGCAATACATGTGGGGCCCATTCATCCCTGATCTCTTTCGCACTCTTTGATGCTTTCCTAAGACGGAGAGAACAAAGTCTCCTCCGCCGACGGCTACTTCAAATTTTGTACGGAAAATGAATCCACAGTTGTTTTCCTCAAGTAGACCGACAATACGGAAATGCTTGGGATCGCATGGATTGAAGTGGCAAAAGGATCGGATTCCATGTAAAGAAAGGATCAACCGCGGATACTCATAAATTATGATAGCTTACATCAACTGGCCAGCTAGTCCTGGTCGACCCGTTCTTTGTAACCTTGCAGCATTGGCACAGAACTCTTGGCGAGCATTGCTTCTGACCTTCAGAAACGACTTTTTGCGCTCACCCAGAATTGAAGCTGTTGGTTTCAGTCAGCCTTAAAATCCGCGAAATTCCGCAGTATTTCCCATAGTTCAAAGTGCACGCATATATACAGTAACAAATATCTACCAGAATAAATCCCCCGGCCGAGTACCTGGACTCTGGAATGAGACCTGCGTTGAACCAAAAGACTAACAAGGAATAGGCTGCTTCTTATACAAGAATGCATATACATATAATATATGCGCCCGTGCAAGAGGTGAGCTCGTCAAGGCAAACATATGAAAAATAATTATATAAAAAAGACAGCAACAACATACACAGATCGAGACACACGAATCCAGAAGTCTACCTGAGTAACTTGTTTCATCTTTTGATATTTTTCAGAGAAAAAAAATGAAAGAAGTCGATTAAGATAAATATATGAATCTTCAATATGAAAAGAAAGTTTGTGTCATGCAATAGGTAAGTACGAACCGAAAGCGCGGAAAACACACGACTTAATTAATTAGTGCTGTAAAGACACAGTCTTGCATTAACTGAACATGAAAAAAGAGACGAATCCAGTTCTTGTTCAAAGTCTAGACACGCAGGGCAATAAATATACAGGCACTTTGAAGGGACGCTGATTATATACACAGGACACGGGGACATGAGATGATGCGAGATCCAATCCTCAGGGAAGGCCATTACAGAAGCCATGCGGAGATTACATGCGCGATTCTGAACGTCCTTCCCTCTCCTGGGAGGATGTCGTCCCTGTGTTATTCTGACTCGAGGCTCTCGCGTCTCTCGAAGCCTCTTCTCTTCTCTGTCTGATCCCCCTCCATCTTCCTGCCGCATTCCCTTCACACCATGCATTTATTATGATATTTGTGAGAGATCATATAATGTTGAAGTAACTCTAAAACACAATACATTGAACGACAACTAACCCCTTCTCCTCCCAGCTCTGGCAGGAGGATGAAACACACCAGTCCCTGCCGGCAACAATCTGAGTCATCACGTTTATCTGAAGCGGCTGATGATAGTGTGGCACCGGCAAACCAGGAAGTAATAATGGGATTCCTAGATGGACGCCATCATTCGGCGGCTACGAATATCGATCAAACCACAGAAGCTTTTCATTACTCATTGAAGCTAAATTAATGCGTTAAAAAATTGAAGCTATACAGACACGTACAAACCATAAGATTCATCTTAACTATCTAAGCAACTATTTATCAACTTCAAGAACCATATATTATTTGCAACTTTTTCTGTTCTCGTTGCTTCTTTGATGAACTAATTAAGCTTAGCAGGAAATTGAAGAAACAATACCTGATTCATTCAATTCGTCTGGATTATCTGTATAAGTGAGACAACTATAGGTACATGACAATATATCATCGATTCACAGAAACAAGCATGGTTTGCACAAGAAGCGTCACACGACAGAACATGCGTGTCAAACTAAAATAACACAATTCAAAGACAAGAAAAACTCGGTTTCAGATCGAGGCCAAACTGAGCGCGGGACGGGACCAAGTAGGTCACCTGAGATAGCGGAGCTGGAGGTGGCGGATAATGGTGGGCGTATGGTTGCAGGAAACAAGCATATGCACGACAATAAGAAGTAGAGAGAAATGCTAGATCGAATTCCAGGGGCAGGACTGGCGTCACGGGACCAGGAATCCAACCATACCCAGGTGGTGGTATTACAAAATCCTGCGACCATAAAAGCAATTCAAAAGAATCAAGATCTGCCTGGTGTAAATTGAAATCTACCTTAGATATGCGAAAAATATTGAAAGCGAGGAAAGAACCTGTGGGTAGGATGGGAAAATTGGATTGGGATGGACGAAGAGGTAGGGGTCAAACTCCCAAGGAAGGTAAAGTGGATGGGAAGGATAGCCATAATCCGCCATAGATAAGAACTGATATGAAATGGGTGTGGTGGGAGTAATAGAAGTAGATGAAATTGAGTGAGCTGGGGAGGGACTATATAGTGAGAATAAGACGACGATGATATCACCATGCGGTTACGAGTTCAAGAAACGAGACTGAGAGAATCGGGCCTCGTTTGGTAATCGTTAATAAGGAAATGCTTTATTCACTTGCAAAAATGAATAAATCATATACATTATGCTAATGGAGCCTATACAGTGATTATATTTCTAAAACGTGTCAGCTAATATTAATATGCTAACCGTGTAATAAATGCACCGCATTAATTAGCCCATTTTTGTTTCTTTTTGAACGACGAATCACTTTTATATTTACTTTATTTCTTTATTTCTCAATATTTTCAAATTATGTATACTAATATGAGAAATTATGCAAAGACATGTTGCACTGTGTTATTCATATTTTATCCAATAAAACATATCACGTCAGGTAATGTAAATATAAATTAATTATATCATTAATAATGATAGATATGTAACATAAAAAAATTAAAGAATTACTCTATTACAAAAATAAAGTCGTTAAAACTAATAACATATATATGAGATTATATTTGCTTTAAACTGGTGCAGCATGACATTTTTATAGAACATTGGTTCATATAGAGCACTGAACATGTAAAAATTTCTCACGCTAATTAACATTTTTTTTCTTAAACATGTCATCCCACATGGCACAATCTCTCTCGCTTCTTTTTAACAGAAGTAGCAGTACTACCAACAATTCCTTGACTACTTTTCACTCACACACACACACAGGGAGAGGGAGAGGGAGAGGAGAGGGAGAGAGGGAGAGAGGGATGGAGGGAGGGGAGGGGGAGAGAGAGTTTTCTATGATCAAACTACATAAACTTGCATTTCATGCAGAATGAGACTTCCAATGTTTTCAATATGTATGTGTATGTATGTATGAGTAACTCACCAAGATAAACACCACGAGGAATATCACAAGTTCTTAATTAATTTGGATTCTGAAACATTCTCCAAACTAGGACATATGGTACTTGATCCGCTACTTATGGAAACAATCTGAAGTTCTTTTTTTTTTTACTCTTTTCTTTTGGTTGAAACAATCTAAAGTTCTTTTACGTTCACATGTGAACTGTTGACTTTACAACATTAAGAGAAATAAAATATAGCCTAAATGCTATCTAAGACTGAAAAATCCAAATCTTGTTACCACTTCAAGACTTGCAATAGAAAAAATTTCCGAACCGCAGATATTTCAAAATCTAACCGTAAGATTGCGTGTGTCTCATACGCGCAAATAAAAACTCCATTCAAATTAAATCTTCAATATTCATCAGATTGTCTTTTATCCAATTATATCAGCCGGTTAACAATAAATGGGTGGAACTTTGTATTTAAAAAAAAAAATATTTGAACTAACATGCTCATATAGCTGAAATGGATTTGAGGAAAACTAGACGTTACCGATTGATAAGATTAACCAAGGAAAAAGGTTTATGGACATGGAGCTTGAATTGTAGTAATTATTATTGATCCCAAAATGAATAATTAATTACTTAGCTTGGTCAAAGAAGAACGTGTGAGAAAAGGGGCTACCTCTGTGTGTGTGTCTCTCCTCTCATATATAGTATGGATATTGGATAAGATTCAGTGGAATATGCTTAGATCCTTTTACACTGAGCATTACAATATTAATTGCCTTATTTCCATTTCTTCCTCCATGTGCAACTGATTTGAACCAAACAAATAACCCAGGCCCAATTGTGGTGATGCCCCAAAGCCCAAACTAGAAAAAAAGAACAGTCAGCCCATTAGCAATCCAATCTTGCATGAATAAATGGAATGGTGCATTTTAAGAAAAGGCTTGACGGAGTCATGTCACTTTGTCCACTCTTCGAGAATTTTGGTGCATTCACATCCAATGCTTTGCATGATAGAGCTCTAGAGGTATCAAGTTTGAGTTTGAAAGGGAGCATGTTGTTGACATTTGTTATAAATAGGCAACAAACAGGTAACTTAAAATTTGTTGACACTATCAAATTTTACAAGACTTATCCAGTACAAATATTTTATTACTGACCTTGCGTCATCTCCATTCACCCATGGTACTTATTTTTTGTACAAACTTAGCATCCAAAGCTAGTTTCACAATTTTGGCTTTCCATATCCATGGAGCATCTCGTTGTACTTGTTTTTCTCTAAGTAATGACATTGGACTTTACACTTACTCACAACACACCTGTGTATTCCCCCTAGTCACTTAACTCTTTAAAAAAAATTGCAGTGAAGGTCTTGAGAATCCATTAATATTGTCTGGTCGCATTTAATCTTTTAAGAACACGTTCCTTGACATACTAGACACACTCTCACACCCAAAAGAGTCCACAGTGCTCCGACTCTTTCTTCGGCCGACAATAAGTCAATAACAATTCACCACTGATGCTCATTGTTCATAAAATAATTTTGATACGGGA
>NW_026556267.1:0-38763 GCF_029017545.1 Prosopis cineraria | reverse complement strand
GAGAAAGTGCTAGAGAAAATGTTCACAAAACTTCATTCTTTGTCGCTTGAACCTTAGCATTACTTGGTGTTTCACATTTACTAAGAAATATTTAGCTGATGAATGGAACTTCATGTTGAAATTGTTTTGCCCTAGGGCTAATCATTATACTATGCACCTTGTTATTTAATAAATTTCTCTTTTGTATCATATCAATTACATGTTCACTATAATAACTGTATTATTGGACAAACTATAGTGATTATCTTAATGTCTCTAGCCAGTCATCTATAAGGGATCATAGATAAAACAATACTAGTATAACTTTGATTAATTATAGAGATACAAATTAAAGTCATAGACACTTGAAAGAGTATAAGGTACTGGACCGACCCGTCATGAGAAAGTTGCATGTATAAGTCATAAGCTTATCTCATATGTAACTATATCACTAAGCCCTTTGACCTAAGATCATTGTGGATTCCTATATGATGACTATTAAACTTTGACCTAGTCAAAAGTCACCTTGACTGGGCAATTATAAAGGATATGATTAAGTTTAGTGATATTCATGTAGAGAAATATGAATGGTCAAGATGAAATTTGTCCCTCACATTAAGTGAGAGATATTACTGTGCCCCTTAATGAGTAAGACTGAGAAAATATGATGACCATACTACAATGGAAAAGGTTTTTCATTGCTACAATCAGTCCACTCAAAGATCGAGAAAGTAATGGTAAGTAAAGGAGAATGACAATTTCATATCTCATACTTGATTAGCATATCACATGATAAAAGGGACGTGATATGGCTACATGATAGGTTTACATGGAATCATCGATCTCCTGTGAATTGGGTAATTGTAATGTCTTGCTAGAAGCCACTTATAACTTATCAGCTAATAGTGTGTAATTAGCCTACTGTCAACTTTATATAGACCTACAGGTCGCACACAAAAACAGCCCAACTTGAGCTATAATATCTAAGTTCATTGAATCTGGAATATTCTAGATTCAATGAATATAATATAGGGTGAATGAATTATAATATATATATATATATATTTATCAAATAAATATATATATATATATTATATGAAATATAAAATTTGAATATATTTTATATATTTATATATATTTTTTGAAAAATGTATATATTCATGTGTGTGTGTGTATGATATATACATATATATATATATACATACATACATATGTATATGTATATGATATATAAAATTAAATATATATATATAATAATATAATATATGTATAATCTTTCAAATATATATGTATAATATATTCGTTATCTATATTAATATAATATGTATATGTGATATATATGGTATATTATCTTGTATTCGTTTTAAATTTAATTTTATATGATAGATTAAATTAATAATTAACCTAATATGAGATAATATTATGTCAGTTTTCTAATTTAAACTTTTATCAGATAAAATTTGAATTAGATATGATATCATAGATTAAATTTATAAGATAAATTTAATTAAATTTTTGTGGACTCTTTAAGTGGAAGACAAAAACCATAATCTATATACTATATATAGATAGAGATGTGCTTTTTGAAAAGATGAGAGAGAGTTAGAAAAATTTTGACAGCAAAAACACTTTGAAAGCCACGAAACACTCTATGAAAGGAAAACTAACGTCAAAGAAAAAAAAGGATGCTAGGAGCACTAGCACGATGTTCGAGTTAGAAAACTATTCGTATGGATATCGATAGAGGGAGCAGATCTACATTGTCAACTCCTGAGATTTAAACTCTTGAAGAGAACACGTGCCAAGTTTTGAAGAATTAAAAAGGTAACTCTCTATCCACCTTGACTTAAACGAGTTTGTTCGATCCATATTAGGATAGAAACTTTAAAATTTTAATCTTCTGCTACACTTGCCTATCCAACAGTGGTATCAAAGCCAAGTTGAATTTTGTTTTTTAAATTGGGCTTTAGTTGATTACGTTCTTAAATCTTCATGTGATGAATTTCTTTTTATATGTGATATTTTCAAAATTCATATATGTTTTTCATATGATGTTTTAGAAACACACACACACACACACACACACTTTTTATATATTCAAATTTATATGAATTTAAATAAATTAATATGATTAATATTTTGTTATATGATGTGTGTTCTCAATATGACTAATGTTCATCCCTATGATGTGCATTTTCTATGTCATTAGTATTCGTCCGCATTCTCATATGGTTTAAGATGGATTGTCAGCATGATTGATGAATCTAAGGATCTAAAGCAGCAACTCATTCAAAGAGAATAAGCTTTTCGAAAGCTCCGAGGAGCACTGCCCCCTTAAACCCCCTCCTAAGGGGTGCTGCCCCTTTACCCCACCTGCTAACCGGCTAGCGAGATTGCTATAGCTAACTTACATAGTAACAACCTAATTCATAATTTATAGCCTTTCATTATAAATGAATTGTTTATTCATTATTTTTTTGTTTGCTTGAAGTTGTTTGGGTACGGTGACACATATGGCTCTAGTTTTACAAGAGTTGTAAATTTAAAAACAGCCTGCATGTTGTGCCTCTCTCTATAAACTCTAAATATATATTCTCTTCTCATCTCAATCCCCTTGTATGTATAAACAAGATTTCTTGATGTAATTTATCTTCTTAGAGAGGTCCTCTCATTGGCTTGGGATGGACATAAGTTAGATGAGCCATATTGTGTCACATTTAATTATGCTTTTGATAAGATCATAATATGCATGATTAGATCATAATATGTATGAGATACAATTATTTTCACTTTATACAGTTATTAAATTAACAAATCAAACCCTCTAACAAAATCTTAAGTCATAATTTCATTAATTAATGAATACTTGTCAAAACATTGATTACTCAAATGTAAGATCCACTAAAGTGGATATACTTGGGTTATCTTGGTGAGAAAAGCGTGAGTAATAGTTCTACTCATAAAGATTCATTATTATGTGACTTAATTGAGATTATCAAATGGTTTTGGATTTCAAGGCATTAGATTGGATTGAACATGCTAATTATATGATGATTTAATCCTATACAGATCTAAGAGTTACATGTGATATAATGGTAAATGAGTTACCTGCCTAAATAACTTAATTTTAAGTATCTTGCCAAAGCAAACTTAAATTTAACTAAAATATAGGTCTTAGCCCATTAGTCAAATTTGAGAGTTATTAGTTTTAGTAGGAGATATAAACTTAACTTTATGTATTTTACTGTAGAATCATGTCAACTAGTAACATTGCTACACTATCATTACGATCAGTCCTTGAAAAGGACAAACTCAATGGGACAAACTTTCTTGACTGATTTAAGAACTTGAGAATTGTTCTCAAGTAGGAAAGAAAGGCTTATGTCCTATATGAACCCATTCTTGGGAGCCTGCAACTAATATCCAAGAGCTCAAAGGGATGCTTACACAAAGCACACCAATGACTCGGTAGATGTAGGATACCCAATGCTAGCTACCATGGTTCCAAAACTTCAAAGAGATTTGGAACATATAGAGGCTTGTGAGATGATTGTACATCTTAAGGAAATGTTCCAGCAACATGCAAGCAAGAAAGGTATGAGACCATAAAGGCCTTACACTCTTACAAGATGGTTGAGGGTGCATTAGTTAGCACTCATATTTTAAAGATGAAGAGCTATATTAATCACCTTGAGAGATTTGGATTTCCCTTGAGCTAGGAGTTGGCTATAGATTTGATCTTGAACTCACTCCTGAAAAGTTATGACTAGCTTGTTATGAACTATAACATGAATGATAGGGAGAAATTCATTTCTAAACTGCATAGGATGCTTAAAACTACTAAGCAAAACATTAAGAAAAAGCCTAGTACTATTTTGATAGTTTAGAAAGGAAAAGGTTATGAAAAGGAAAGGCAAGGGCAAGGGCAAGGGTAAAGGCTCAGATGGTAAGACTAAGAGTCAAACAAGCACAAAACCAAGCCTCTAGTCAAGAAGGCAAAGCCTCCAAAGAAAGGAGTTTGCTTCTTTTACAATGAAACTGGGTCATTGGAAGAGAAACTGCAAACTTTACCTGAAAGATCTAAAAAAGAAAAAGGATAGTGGGGCTACTCCTTCAGGTATTTATATGTTATAGGCATTCACCTCTCTACTTCTTCTACATAGGTATTAGATACTACATGTGGTTCTCATATTTGTACAAATGTGCAAGGTCTCAGAAATAGTAGAAAGTTGATGAAGGGCAAAGTGGACCTATGAGTTGGAAACAGAGCAAGAGTTGCTACTTTAGCCGTAGGTACTTATGAATTACTTTTTCCGATTGGGCTTTTGTTAGTTTTAAACAATTAAATGTTTCTATTTTGAGTAGTAACATTATTTTTCTTTCTTATTTGGATAAGGAAGGTTTTACTTCTATTACTGGGAATAATAAATGTTCTATTTATCGAAATGACATTTTTTATGCTAATGGTGATTTGCACTTTGGTCATTATCTTTTAAATTTGGAACATCCTAGTAATGAAAATATCTATAACGTAACTACCAAAAGGATCAAGTTGAATGATTTGAATCCAACCTATATATGGCATTATTGTCTCGATCATATAAATGAGAAACGCATTTCTAAGCTTTATCAAGATGGACTTCTCAACTCGTTTGATTTTAAATCTCATGACACTTGTGAATCTTGTTTATTAACAAAGATGACGAAAGCACCTTTTTACTGGGCATAGTAAGAGGGCTAATGACTTATTGAGACTCATACTGTAATATCTCAATTTAAATTTTAATAGTTAATTTGGATTAATAGAAATTAAAAAAAAATATTTAGAGGTAAGCAAATTAGTAGAAGATGATTATTAAATCTAACTTAGGATATAATTTTAAATTAAAAAATTAATTAATAAAAAAATATTAAATTATTATTATTATTATTAAAAAAAGAAAAGGTATAAAAAAAAGAGAGAAAAGAAGAAGAAGAAGAAGTGGCTGTGCTTTCGGCGCTCTCCATGCAACCATAACATATATAATAAAAAAAATAAGAAAAGAAAGAAGGAATATTAAATAAAAAAAATGAGAAAAGGGAGACAGACGTTCACGTGTGTGTATTGAAGAAAGCAAAAGAGAGTAAAGGCCGTGGGACCCACGCTTGTTTTAAAAAAAAACGCTTTGCCTTATTTCATCTATTTCTCTTCCTTCTTTCTTCATCTGCGTCTAGTACGAATAGAGAGCGAGCGAGAGAACATGAGCGACGCTGCGGCGGTAGGTAGGAGCTGATTTTGAAGGTGATACTTCATAATGGAATACTTCAAATGATATTTAAGTATTCTAAGACTAGTTTAGTGTTCTAAACATTTTTCTTAGTCGTTTTTTCCCTTTAAACTATAGATTTTAAGATTTTGAAAAATCTAGGGTTTGAAAGAGGGATGAATTTTTGGTGAGAAAATCTGATTGTTGATAGTGTAATAAATATTATAGAGTATTATTTTATGATAGAATTAGAATTTGAGGCATTTGAGTTTATCCCTAGATCCCTTTGGGTAGATTTTTGGTTAAATTCGAAAATATAAATTGATTTGTTGATATTTAGATGATTATTTAAGATGAGAAATAAATTATTATGGCTATAGAATAATGATTCTAGGCTTGAAATCAAGTTTTCAATTTTTAGGTATTTTTATGTGTCAATTTTTGGAATAAAAAGGGAAATTTTAATATTAGAAAATTATTTTAATTAAATTATTGTGAAGGAAACTATTAAACCAAGTAGATAGGTTCAAATACATAAATTAAATTTTAGAACTCAAGAGGCTAAGATTAAGGTCTTAAAAATAAAATAAAATAAAATAAATACTTAAGTGTTAGAGTATGAGTGAAAATTGTATTAATAATATTATTGACACATTAGGATATGATCAATTGTAGATTAATTTTCTTTTGACACCATTCAAGCTTTGGAAAGCTTTGGAAGTGTCGTAACCTGAGGGGTAACCTTTGACCTCTCAAAGGTTGAGGTAACCGGGGGAGATCTATTTTATACATTTGTATGTTACTTAATTAATTATGTTGGTGAAATAAAAAGAATATATATATATATTTAATATCTAAATTTGAAATAGTTATTTGTAATGCATGTGACTTTGTTGAGACTCTATGACTTGTGACTAAGTTAATTATGACTTGGTGTGAGTAATGAGATTGATGGTTGATGATTATGTGTACATTCTTGGATATAAGTTGTGGATTATGCACAGTGATGAATTGTATGAGCATGTTAAGTTTTATATGATGCTAATGTAATTTTGTATGATAATATAAAAATTGATACAAGAGGCATGATTGAAATGTGATGATTCTTGATATTTGTTGAGCATGAAAGTTAATGAGCATGTGAGATAATTTTGAATTATATATATATATATGAGTTTTTTTTAAATGCATTTTCTCATGAGCATGATCATATGGCGGGAGTTCACCTTAGTAAAGGAGTTAGCGGTTATGCAAAATCATATGGTACTTGGCTATTAACCAATAATCCTAGGGGTTATAGCCACTACTTACATTGTAAGGTACTGTAGCATTATTCCTATTAAGGGACTTGGCCTTACTGGCCTACCTGGAGTTTTAGGTAGAGCTAGTTTTGGGTATGACACCCCATAGTGTGTGATTTGGGGGAAACCGTGTTCATAAGTGAGTAAGGTAACCCTGGCCCGGTAGCCCCTCATGATATGATTAAGGCCTTGGGGTAGTCTCACCACATGGACGATCCCTTTCAGTTGTTGGTCCACGGATTTCATGTCAGAAAAATAAGGGGGGATATAAGGAAGAGAACGATCATGCATATTCTTATTATCATGCCATTTGAGTGATTGATGGCTATGTTGAGAATATGATTGTAATTGTAGAAATGAGAACATGTAGTAATTATGCGAATAATGTATATGTGGTTATTTGTGCAAATTTTGTACTTGACTTTATTCTTGAAATTATTCACATGAGTTAAATGTTAATGTGATTAAGATGTTATTAGTGTGATTGTTTGAATGGTCACTTTAATTAATTTATCGGCCACTTGCAATCATGATTAATTATCATGCATTTATATAACTTAGATGTACCTTGGTTACTGAGTGGTTGTACTCACCCCTCTCTTTTAACATATTACAGGAGCTAGCTCATCTGAGAAGAAAAAAGGAAAGGAGCATTAGGCCAAGTGATAATAATCACTTCTGTAGGCCTCTCTCCTTTTATGTTGATATGTGTATTTAGTTTATGATATTGCCAATTAGGATAATATATTCTTTATCCACTTGCACTATGGGTTTTGTGTTGGATAGAAAGACATTTTGGGCCCTTGAGAATGTGTTTTGATGTTTGTATTATAGTAATGGGCCAAAATATTTGTACAAGTAAAATATTTGTATTATACTAAATATTTGTATTATAGTTATTATCATGCTTCCGCATATGTTTAATTAAATGATATGAATTTTTAAAATATTTTAAAGACTTGGATCCCTTTGTATTAAATAGTTTGTAAAAAAAATACATGTTAAGAATTCATTTAAGTTAATCTCGTAATGAATAATTCATTTGGGTTAGTTCTTGATTAACCATGATTAGTGTGATGAATAAGTCCTAATTTGGGACGCTCATTACTAATTGGTATCAGGTTCTCGAGTTTTGAGAACTGGACTGTGGTTTGTGTGTGACTTGTTATATGATTGTGTACTATGTTGTACTTGTATTTGCATATAGAATTGGCAATTATCATTATACACATATTCTTTTCCTCTGTGAGCTAGCACTAACTGTTTTTCATTGGTGGTATTACTTCCATCCTTAGGAGGGGAGAATATGGTACTAACTAGGAACACTGCCGCTAATAATTTGGCAATTCCACAAAGACTAGAGGATCAAGTGGTGGTAGAAGATGAACCAACACCAGTTCAAGTCCAACAAGGACAAGTGGTGCCAGAGTTACTAAACCCGACTGAGCAAGATCAAGTCTTGACTCAAGCAAGACCTTCTACACAAGCTCCAGTTCAAGCTATTCCTATGACTGGTAATAACAACGATGTAGCCCTCCTTACTTCAATATTGATGGACATCCAGAAGAGGATGGATGTTTATGACCAAGTTATATTAGGGAAGGCTGCTGAGGGAAATAGCAAAGTCATTGTGAACGCTATTGGTAACCCTAAGGAGAAGCAAAGGGAAGTGAATTTGGAAGTCAACAATCAACAAGAAGAAGAGTCTTTTAAGGATTTTGAATAAAGTGATCAAAGTAACTCTGTGAGGCAGAGGAAAAGGAAAAATAAAGGCAAAGAGAAAGTGAAAGAGGTTACCATTGACCATGCATTCAAGAGGTTTGCAAGATTGAGCCCACCATCATTTGAGGGTTCTATGGTAGACCGAGCTGGCGAGAAATGGATTAATGAATTAGAGTCCATTTTCTCTGTGATAACTTGCACTACTAAACAACGGGTCTAATTGGCTACTTTCAAGCTTAAAGATGTGGCAAAATAATGGTGGGAAAGTGTTAAGCCTATTGATGGATCTGAATTGACTTGGGAGCAATTTAAGAAGAGGTTCTTTGCCCACTACTTCCCGCCAACTGTAAGGGCAGCAAAAGAAGCTGAGTTCCATAACTTAAGACAAGGCAATATGGATGTTGAAGAGTTCATAGCCAAATTTCAATGAGCTCTCTAAATATTCCTTGTACTTGAGGAGTAATGCTGATGAAGAATGGAAGTGTAAGCAGTTCCTAGACAAGATGAGACCTTAGTATAGCAGACAACTGGCAACTCATGATATTGATTCATTTGAAGTCATGTGTAACAAGTTCAGGGCTGTTGTTAGAAGAAGCCAGATAAATGACGGTAACCGACGAGATGGCCAAGGTCGATATTCCTCTTTTATGGGCCCTACTGGAGGTGTGAGCAAGAAGTCAACTTATAGCTTGGGATTTTCTAAGGGTTACAGTAGAGGTGGAAGAAGTAGTAAGAAGAATTCTCTAAGGGACCACAATCTAGAGGATCCCAAACCAAGAGCTTCCATTTCAAGAGCTTTAGAGGCCGGAGCCAAGCTTCAAGGCAAGATTTAACTCTATCTGTCATGGGACCACTAGTAGTACGACCATATTGTGATAAATGTAGAAGATTCCACGTCAGAGACTATTGGGCATGTTATAAATGTAACAAGATGGGTCATATCGCCTGTAATTGCCCAGAGGCTGTGACTGATGGGAGATCTGTTATTCCTGCTCGTGTCTTCGCGATGTCTAAAGAGGAAGCAGAAGCTTCTCCAAAATTAATCAAAGGGATGATTGTCCTTAATGATAAATAAGAAGAAGCATTATTTGATTCAGGTGCTATGCATTCTTTCATTGCACTAGATTGTATGACTAGACTTAAAATGTTTGTGTGTGAAATGGATGTTGTTATAAATGTTTCTATGCCGAGTGGGGCCTCTGCTAAGACCGGTCGTGTGTGCTCTAATGTCAACTTGAAGTTTGGTGATAGGGTTACAATTATTAACTTAACTTGTTTGCCTTTATTGGGCATTGATGTGATTGCGGCTAATGGAGCAACTTTAGACTGTGACAAGAAGACAATCCTATTGCCAGTAGATACTACCATTTCTACAATCCCTGAAATAACTATGCGTACCATTATGGTAGATATAGAAATGCCTAAGTTCTTGTCTACTATGGAAGTCAAGAAGTCAATCAAGAAGGATGCCAAATGTTCATAGTGTTCTGTTCAGTGTAAGGAGATAAAGAACAAAAGATTGATCAGATAAAAGTAGTAAAATAATTTCCCGAGGTTTTTGCAGAAGATGTGAATGGTTTGCCACCAGAGAGAGAAGTTGAATTCTCAATTGATTTAGCTCCAGGTACCAAGCTAATTTCAAAGGTTCCATATCGAATGGCCCTGCAGAATTAGAAGAGTTAAAGAAGCAACTAGAAGACTTGTTAGCTAAGGGCTTCATAAGACCGAGTGTATCACCATGGGGATCACAGTTCTCTTTGTGAAAAAGAAAGATAGGAGTATGTAATTGTGTATCAACTACCGCCAGCTTAACAAGGTGACAATCAAAAACAAATATCCATTACCACGGATTGATGATCTCTTAGATCAGTTAGTTGGAGTGGTGGTATTCTCAAAGATTGACTTGAGGTCTGGGTATCATCAGTTGAGGGTAAAGGTAGAGG
Source organism: Prosopis cineraria (assembly GCF_029017545.1). Taxonomy (NCBI): domain Eukaryota; kingdom Viridiplantae; phylum Streptophyta; class Magnoliopsida; order Fabales; family Fabaceae; genus Prosopis; species Prosopis cineraria. The sequence goes on along the minus strand of NW_026556267.1, from coordinate 28,572 downwards.
ATGTACCTAAGACGGCTTTTAGAAAAAGGTATGGGCACTATAAATTCCTAGTTATGCCATTTGGGCTAACAAATGCACCAGTGATATTCATGGACTATATGAATAGAATATTTAGGCCGTACCTAGATAAGTTTGTTGTTGTCTTTATTGATGATATTCTGATCTACTCGAAGAGTGAAATAGAGCATGAAGAGCATTTGAGATTAGTGCTACAGATTCTAAAAGGGAGATAACTTTATGCCAAGTTGAGTAAATGTGAGTTTTGGCTTAATAAAGTGAAGTTTCTAGGGCATGTTGTTTCTGAGGAAGGTATTGCAGTTGATCCTCACAAGGTTGATGTGGTGTTGAAAATTGGAACGACCGATCTCAGTATCAGAAATCAGAAGTTTCTTAAGGTTGGTTGGCTATTATAGGAGGTTTATTGAAGGTTTTTCTCAAATAGCATCGGCGTTGACTAAATTGACCAGGAAAGACAAACCTTTTTTGTGGACCAAAGAGTATGAAGAGGCTTTTATCACCTTGAGAAAGAAGTTGATGACTGCACCAGTCTTAACTATCCCTGATCCTAAGCAATCATTTGATGTGTATACAGATGCATCGTTTAAGGGTCTTAGATGTGTTCTCATGCAAGATGGCAAAGTTGTAGCCTATACATCGAGACAATTGAGGCCTCACGAAATAAACTACCCTACTTATGATCTAGAGCTAGCAGCTATTGTTTTCGCTCTTAAGATCTGGAGACATTACCTTTATGGTACACGATTTGAAATGTTTAGCGATCATAAAAGTCTTAAATATTTGGTAGACCAGAAGGAGCTGAATATGAGGCAAAGAAGATGGATGGAATTCTTAAAAGACTATGAGTTTGAACTGAAGTACCATCCGGGGAAGGCCAATGTAGTGGCCAATGCCTTAAGCAGAAAGATCGTGCATGTAGCTTGTATGATGATTCATGAACAGAAGTTATTAGAAGATTTCTCTAGTTTTCCATAAAATATCCTAGATTATGCTATGTTCAATTTGAATACTACGGTGCTTACAATCGAATTTTGGGATAAGTTGCAAGCAACTCAGTTTGAAGACCCATACTTGTTAGAAGTTCGAAAGAACTTAGATGAGAAGATGACTGGCACAGATTTCACTTTTAATGATAATGGTCTTATAGTCTATAATGGGAGGGTTTGTGTTCCCAATGTGAAAGTGTTGAAGGACACAATTTTTGCTGAAGCTTATAGAAGCAAATTCACCATCTACCCCAGAGCAACTAAGATGTATTAAGACATGAAGCAGTACTGGTGGTGGCATGGTCTGAAGCGTGATGTGACGGAGTATGTGAGCAAGTGTCTAACTTGTTAGATGGTGAAAATAGAGCATCAGAGGCCTGGCGGTTTATTGCAGCCATTAAAAATTCCAACCTAAAAGTGGGAAAGTATTTCCATGGACTTTATTATGGGTTTGCCTAGAACACAGGCCGGGTACGATGCAATATGGGTCATTGTTGATAGATTGATGAAGTCAGCCCATTTTCTACCTATCAGAGAAGGTTATACCATGGATAAATTCGCGGAACTATATATACAAGAGATTGTGCGATTACATGGAGTGCCTAAGGATATGGTTTCAGATCATGATCCAAGGTTCACCTCGAACTTTTGAAAGGCGATGAATGATGCTATGGGTACTCAATTAAAGTTCAGTATGGCATATCATCCACAGACCGATGGTCAAACTGAAAGAACGAATCAAACACTTGAAGATATGTTGCGTGCATGTGCACTTGAGTGGATAGGTAGTTGGGACAAGCATCTACCGTTAGTGAAATTTGCCTACAACAACAGTTATCATTCAAGTATTCATATGGCTCTATATGAGGTGTTGTATGGTAGAAAGTGTAGATCTCCACTTTGTTGGACCGAGTTGAGTAAAAGAAGCATTGTAGGTCTAGACATTGTTGATCAAACCACTCAAAAAATTGAGATAATCCGACAAAAATTGTTGACTGCTCAGAGTCGGCAGAAGAGCTATGTAGATAAGCGGCATAGACCTTTGACTTTTGAGGCAGGCGACCATGTGTTTTTGAAAGTATCACAAATGATAGGCATTGGGAGGTCAATAAAAGCTAAGAAATTGACTCCTGGATTCATAGGTCCTTTTCAAATCCTACAAAAAATTAGGACTTTGGCCTATCGAATTGCCTTGCCACCTCATTTGTCAGGAGTTCATGATGTATTTCATGTCTCTCAATTAAAGAAATATCAACCCGATCCGTCTCATATAATAGAACCTGAAGAGGTTGAGCTAAGGGAGAACATGACCTATCGAGTGGAACTAGAAAGAATTGTGGATGTAAGGGAAAAGCAATTGAGAAATAAGACCATTCGCCTTGTGAAGGTATTTTGGAAAGGAATGGCCCCTGGTAATGCAACTTGGGAAACTGAGGAGAAGAGATGAAACATTCCTATCCTCATTTGTTTGAGCAAGGTATATTCCCTATGATTATTTGAATTTTGGGGACAAAATTCCTATTAGGAGGGGAGAATTGTAACATCCCAATTTAAATTTTAATAGTTAATTTGGATTAATAGAAATTTTAAAAAAAAATTAGAGGTAAGCAAATTAGTAGAAGATGATTATTAAATCTAACTTAGGATATAATTTTAAATTAAAAAAATTAATTAATAAAAAAAATATTAAACTATTAATATTATTATTAAAAAAAAGAAAAGGTATAAAAAACAGAGAGAGAAGAAGAAAAAGAAGAAGAAGAAGTGGCTGTGCTTTCGACACTCTCCATACAATCATAACATATATAATAATAATAAATAAGAAAAGAAAGAAGGAATATTAAATAAAAAAAATGAGAGAAAGGGAGACAGACGTTCACGTGTGTGCATTGAAGAAAGCAAAAGAAAGAGAGTAAAGGATGTGGGACCCACGCTTGTTTAAAAAAAAAACGCTTTGCCTTATTTCATCTATTTCTCTTCCTTCTTTCTTCATCTACATCTGGTACGAATAGAGAGCAAGCGAGAAAACACGAGATGCTGCGGCGCGGCGGTAGGAGCTGATTTAGAAGGTGATGCTTCATAATGGAATACTTCAAATGAGATTTTAAGTATTCTAAGACTAGGTAAGTGTTCTAAACAATTTTTCTTAGTCGTTTTTCCCTTTAAACTGCAGATTTTAAGATTTTAAAAAATCTAGGGTTTGAAAGAGGGATGAATTTTTGGTGAGAAAATCTGGTTGTTGATTGTGTAATAAATATTATAGAGTATTATTTTGTTGATAGAATTGGAATTTGAGGCATTTGATTTATTCCTAGATCCCTTTGGGTAGATTTTTGGTTAAATCTGAAAATATAAATTGATTTGTTGATATTTAGATGATTATTTGAGATGAGAAATAAATTATTATGGCTATAGAATAATGATTCTAGGCTTGAAATCAAGTTTACAATTTTTGGGTATTTTTATGTGCGAATTTTTGGAATAAAAAGGGGGAAATTTTAATATTAAAAAATTAATTTAATTAAATTATTGTGAAGGAGACTATTAAACCAAGTAGATAGGTTCAAATACATGAAATTAAATTTTAGAACTCAAGAGGCTAAGACTAAGGTCTTAAAAATAAAATAAAATAAAATAAATACTTAGATGTTAGAGTATGAGTGAAAATTGTGTTAATAATATTATTGACACATTGGGATATGATCTATTGTAGATTAATTTTCTTTTGACACCATTCAAGCTTTGGAAAGCTTTGGAAGTGTTGTAACCTGGGAGGTAACCTTTGAACTCTCAAAGGTTGAGGTAAATGGGGGAGATCTATTTTATGCATTTGTGTGTTACTTAATTAATTATGTTGGTGAAATAAAAAATATATATATATATATTTAATATCTAAATTTGAAATAGTTGTTTGTAATGCATGTGACTTTGTTGAGACTCTATGACTTGTGACTAAGTTAATTATGACTTGGTGTGAGTAATGAGATTGATGGTTGATGATTATGTGTATATTCTTGGATATAAGTTGTGGATTATGCACAGTGATGAATTGTATGAGCATGTTAAGTTTTATATGATGCTAATGTAATTTTGTATGATAACATAAAAATTGATACAAGAGGCATGATTGAAATATGATGATTCTTGATGTTTGTTGACCACGAAAGTTGATGAGCATGTGAGATAATTTTGATTTATATTATATATATATATATGAGTTTTTGTAAATGCATTTTCTCATGAGCATGATCATATGGCGGGGGTTCGCCTTAGTGAAGGAGTTAGCGGTTATGCAAAATTCATATGGTACTTAGCTATTAACTAATAATCCTAGGGTTATAGCTACTACTTACCTTGTAAGGTACTGTAGCATTGTTCCTATTAAGGGACTTAGCCCTATTGGCCTACCTGGAGTTTTGGGTAGAGCTAGTTTTGGGTATGACACCCCATAGTGTGTGATTTGGGGGAAACCGTGTTCATAAGTGAGTAAGGTAACCCTGGCCCAGTAGCCCCTCATGATAGGATTAAGGCCTTGGGGTAGTCTCACCACATGGACGATCCCTTTCGGTTGTTGGCCCACGGATTTCATGTTAAAGGAAATAAGGGGGGATATAAGGAAGAGATCGATCATGCATATTATTATTATCATGCCATTTGAGTGATTGATGGCTATGTTAAGAATATGATTGTAATTGTAGAAATGAGAACATGTAGTAATTATGCGAATAATGTATATGTGATTATTTGTGCAAATTTTGTACTTGACTTTATTCTTGAAATTATTCACATGAGTTAAATGTTAATGTGATTAAGATGTTATTAATGTGATTGTTTGAATGGTCACTTTAATTAATTTATCGACCACTTGCAATCATGATTAATTATCATGCATTTGTATAACTTAGATGTACCTTTATTACTGAGTGGTTGTACTCACCCCTCTCTTTTAACATATTACAGGAGCTAGCTCATCTAAGAAGAACAGAGGAAAAGAGCATTAGACCAAGTGATAATAATCAGTTCTGTAGGCCTCTCTCCTTTTATGTTGATATGTGTATTTAGTTTATGATATTGCCAATTAGGATAATATATTCTTAATCCACTTGCACTATGAGTTTTGTGTTGGATAGAAAGACATTTTGGGCCCTTGAGAATGTGTTTTGATGTTTGTATTATAGTAATGGGCCAAATATTTGTGCAAGTAAAAATAGTTATTATCATGCTTCCGCATATGTTTAATTAAATGATATAAATTTTTAAAATATTTTAAAGACTTGGGATCCCTTTGTATTAAATAGTTTGTAAAAAAAATACATGTTAAGAATTCATTTAAGTTAATCTCGTAATGAATAATCCATTTGGATTAGTTCTTGATTAACCATGATTAGTGTGATGATTAAGTCCTAATTTGGGATGCTCATTACACATACATACAGATGTATGTAGACCAATGACTACAATTGTCAAAGGGGGTTATTTGTACTTCATTGCTTTTATTGATGATTACAATAGATATGGATATATCTACCTAATGAAATACAAATCTAAATCTTTTGAAATGTTTAAAATATTCCAAAATGAAGTATAAAACCAACTTGGTAAGACTATTAAAACTCTTTGATCTGATCAAGAAGGTGAATATTTAAGCCTACAATCCATTGATCATCTCAAGAGTTGTGGGATAGTCTCACAATTAACGCCTTCAGCAACACCATAATAGAATGGTGTTTTTTAGTAGAGAAATTGAACACAATTAGATATGGTTTAACCTATGATGAGTCAAGTAAATCTTACACTATCCTTTTAGGGCCATGCACTAGAAACACTTGTGTTCACATTGAACTATATTCCATCTAAGGTACTTGAAAAGACACCATATGAGATATAGACTAGGAACAAATCTAGTTTGTCTTTTCTTAAGATTTAGGGAAGTGAGGTTTATGTTAAGAAATAGGCCTAAGATAAGTTAACACCCAAATCCATAAAGTGCCTTTTTATGGGGTATCCTAAAGAAACAAATGGATGCTATGTCTATGATCTCACCAATAATAAAGTTTTTGTAATTAGAAACAGTATCTTTCTAGAAAGAAATTTATCTCTAAAAGAACCAGTATGAGCAAGATACATCTTGAAGAAATTTGAGAACTACAAAATAACACAGAGTCACAGATAGAAAATCGAGAAGACTCACAAGAAGTAAATGTGCCTACTCAAGTAACACAAGGCCCACAAAGGTCTAATAGGACATGGCATCATCCTCAGAGGTATGAATTTTTGATTAATGAATGTTGAATGTGTTGCTCATTAAATACAATGAGCCAACCACTTATCAAGAAGCCATAACGGGACCATATTCCGAGAAATGGCTAAATGCCATAAAGTTTGAAATGCAATTCATGTACGGTAATATGGTATAAACCTTAGTCAATCCACCTGAAGGTATAAAAGCCATCAGGTGAAAGTGGGTTTTTAAGGAGAAAACTAACATGGATGGCAAAATAAATGTCTTCAAGGCACGATTAGTTACAAAAGGATTCACCCAAACTCATGGTGTAGACTATGATGAAACCTTTTCACCAGTCACAATGGCTAAATCAATCAAAATCTTCCTAGCCATTGTAACATATTATGGTTATGAAATATGACAGATGGATGTTAAAACAGCATTCCTTAATGGACGTCTACTTGAGGAAGTGTACATGACACAACCTGAAGGCTTTATACATCTAGAGGACTCTAAAAAGGTGTGCAAGTTTTAAAGATCCATTTATGGACTGAAGCAAGCATCTCAAAGCTAGAATCAACATTTTGATGAAGTAATCAAAGAGTTTGAATTCATTCAAAACATTGATGAACCTTATGTTTACAAAAATGTTAATAGCAACACAGTTATATTTCTAGTACTATATGTAGATGACATCCTACTCATTGAGAATGACATTCCTACCTTACAAAATGTCAAGTCTTGGTTAGGAAAATCTTTCTCTATGAAGGACCTAGGTGAAGCCACTTACATCCTTGGGATTAAGATCTATAGAGATAAATCCAAAAAGTTGATAGGCCTAAGTCAGAGAACATACATAGATAAAATACTACATCGGTTCAGTATATAGGATTCAAAAAGGGGTTTCATCCCTATGTCTCTTGGCATTCATCTCAGTAATGACCAGTGTCTTAGTATACAAACTCAGCAACATTACATAAGTAAGGTTCCATATGCCTCATCATTTGGATCTATCATGTATGCCATGCTATGTACTCGATCGAATGTTTCATTTGCCTTGAGTATGACTAATAGATACCAAGAAGATCTAGGAGAGGATCATTGGACTACTGTCAAAAATATCCTAAAGTACTTAAGAAGGACTAAGAATTTATTCTTAGTATATGGCAGATTGGATAATGAACTAGTTGTAATAGGTTACACAGATGCAAGCTTCCAAATTAATTAGGATGACTTAAATCACAATCAAGATATGTGTTCACCTTAAATGGTAGGGCAGTGAGCTGGAAGAGCTCAAAGAAGAGCATAACAGCTAATTCTGTAATAGAAGCTGAGTATATAGCAGCATTAAATACAGCTAAGGAAGCCATTTAGATCAGGAAGTTCATTGCTAAACTAGGAGTAGTGCCTAGCATCTCAGATTCAATAAACTTATTCTGTGACAATAGTGGTGCAATTACACAGAGCAAGTAGCCAAGGTCACACCAAAAGACCAAGCATACTATGAAATTTCTACCTTATCAAAGAGATCAATGATAGAGGTGATATAAAAATATACAAATTAGCAGGAGAAGACAACATTGTTGATCCTCTTATAAAGCCTCTTGCATAGGCGAAGCATGAGCATCATGCCAAGATAATGGGAATTAGACAAATTAATAATTGAACCTAGTGCAAGTAGAAGGATGTTGGAAATTCTACCCTAGGGCTAATCATTGTACTATGCACATTGTTATTTAATCAATTTCTCTTTTGTTATCATATCAATTGCATGTTCACTATGATAACTATATCCTTGGACAAACTATAGTTATTGTCCTAAATGCCTCTAGTCAATTATCTATAAGAGATCATAGATGAAACAAGACTAATATGACTTTAATTAATTATAGAGATATAAATTAAAGTCATAGGCACTTGAAAGAGTACAAGGTGCTGGACCGACCTACTATGAGAAAGTTGCATGGTACAAGTCATAAGTTGATATCATATGTAACTATATCACTAAGCCCTTTGACCTAAGATCATTGTGGATTCCTACATGATGACCACTAAACTTTGACCTAGTCAAAAGTCACCTTTGACCAGGCAATTATAAAGGATATATCTAGATTCAATGAATGTAACATAGGGTGAATGAATTATATATATATATTTAAATATTTATTTGATATATATATGTATGTATATATTATTTATATGAAATATAAAATTCAAAATATGATTTTATATATGTATATGTATATGATATATAAAATTAAATATAATATATATATATATATTTGAAATATATATGTATATATATTCATATATATATAATATAATATGTATATGTGATATATTATATTATATTATATTATATATATTATATTATATTATGTTAGTTTTAAATTTAATTTTATATGATAGATTAAATTTAATAACTAATATGATATGAGAGAATATCATGTTAGTTTTATAATTTAAATTTATAAGATAAATTTAAATTAGATATGATATCATGGATTAAATTTATAAGATAAATTTAATTAAATTTTCATGGGCTCTTTAAGTAAAAGACAAAAACCCTAGTTTTTTTACTATATATAAATAGGGATGTGCTTTGTGAAAAGATGAGAGAAATTTAGAAAAGTCCTAATGGCAAAAACACTTTGAGAGCCACGAAATACCCTATAGAAAGGAAAACTAACGTTCAAAGAAGAAAAGACGTTGGGAGCACTAACCACACTGTTCGAATTAGAGAGCTATTTGTGTGGATACCAGTAAAGGGAGTAGATCTACATTATCAACTCCTGAGATCCAAACTCTTAAAGAGAACACGTGCCAAGTTTGACGAATTAAAAAGGTAACTCTTCTATCCACCTTGACTTAAATGAATTCGTTCAGTCCATATCAGGATATGGACTTTAAAATTTTAGTCTTTCGTTGTACCTCCCTATCTAAGACTTCATTCCTTAAACTAAGAAGTCATTACACATATGAAGAAATATTCAAATAGTGATTACATTGATAAATGTTGAAATAGTTGTTACATTGAACATCCCCCTTTATATACTAAAGTGGCTACCCCTTTCTCTTTCTTGCCTTTTCTTCATCAAGTAATTTCAAGGCCACCTTTACTTTTTTGTTTTTTGGATGGTTAATCAGCCACCACAATAGCACAGCCCTAAAGTTAGTAACTTCTTCCTACACCAAAGAAAGAATAACACACAAGTAGAAAGAAAAACATCAAACAAAGAATGACACACAAGTAGAAAGAATAACATCAGAGAAAATGCAAGTGTACTTCGGTGAAGTCTTGCGACACTGTGGGATCCCATGTTTTCAACCAAATTATGACAAGAATATCATAATCTTTCCAGTAAATATGTATCATAAATAATAATCACAATTGATCAAAGAAAACAAAGGCATTACATAAACAAGATAAGCTGTGACAACAGGTAGAGAATGAAACATTCTCACTCCACTAAACACAATTAATCATTATAATACCTAGTAATCAGAGATTAACTCAAAAGGATGATTACCAAGGTTTAATTTAAAAGCAAGGAATCCCAAGTTTTCTAAATAAAAATGAGTTTAAATCAATTAAAATCTTTCACATCAGAGTAAAAATAAGTTACAAAAACATGGGATACCTTAGAGGAGTGAAAGAAGTCGACAACAGTTGAAAAATAAGATATGTGCTATGATACAGGATAATGCACCTCAGCTCGTGCACGCTACGCCATGGTACATGGCACAAAGAGCAACGTGTCGTGGCTCAGGCACCATGCATTGCGGCGTGTTGCATGAAATTTCAACTAATTTTGCTGTCATTTAATAGCAAAATCAGGGAACTTTTGACTCGCCTCAATTCTCCATCTGAATCACATGATCTAGGTGTCTACGAAAAGCTCTTTACATGAACTAGCTAATAGCATAGGTTTTACTTCCAAAACAAGTCACACTGGGAAATTGGACACCCAAACACATTTCAACCACTTTTTACAACTTTAACACCAAACGGGTGTCCAAAACCCTCAACATGTGCTAAAAGCTTTTCCTAACACCTAGACTATGTCCAATGGACCTAGGACTACCAATACAGCACATCACAAGCACTGAAATATTAGTATAACAAAAATTCACTCCTTAACCCCATTTTACTAAAAATAAAGGCGAAGGTAATTTATCATTGCATCTTGCCCAAATCATTCCAAACAAGTTCAAATCATTATTTCTACACTTGCACTAGTATTTTGGCTCTATAAACATATATATATATATATATATATCAATATACACAAAGAGTAAGGGCCCAAAATACAAAACTAACATTTTCAACAATAAAGTAGTGCAAGCGTGATGGCATGCATCTTAGAATTAGCAACTTAAATATGATTACATAATTAAATATAAAATAGAGGCATACAGTAGGAATATGCTAATTCCTAGCCTTTTGAATCTTCTCCCTCTCAGCACCTGAGCTAGAGCCTAAAAATGTTAAATGAAAAGGGTGAGTCTAGCTACTCAGTAACCAAAGTTAAACCTACCCTATACAGTTATATATCAATTATAAACCAAATACATGCACAAAGAAATCAAGTATGTAAAACATGCTGGCATATATCATATCTTGTCATTTACCATTATATAACTTTTTTAACTCTCATAACTGGGTGTATTGTCAATATATTCTTAGATATGCGACATGACCCATACTCATAGGGCTTACCCCTACTTAACACGTGTGACATGTCGTATATTTACTTAAGCAATGATCAACTAACCTTATATCATCCTTATTTTCTCAGACTGAAACCATAGGCTATAACTCTGATTAGGGCTCCATCCGTGTGATTGGACTACCCAAGCTCACTAATCATTAGGTGTAACCCGACCAAAGATCATAGGACTCACTCTCGAACCACGACTTTCCCCATTCTCAAATCCCTGGGGTGTCTCATACCCTAGGCTATTCTCATCATTGAACTGGTGGAGATAGCTAGGTTCTAGTTGGTCAACAAATTATGGGACAATCCCTCAATAAATTATAGGAAAGACTATACTCCTATACACTGAAGGGTAGCTTAAATACCATATGGATTTTTCTCTACTCTCAATCCATAGGCAAACTCCTGTCATTGATCACGCCATAATCAATTACTCACTCATTTTTACTTTTTCATTTTCATATACTCATTATTACAATAATCATGTTGGGCTCACGACCAGGCATTACCCAAGTATGTATTCTCATCATTTTCTCAAAATCCATTTAATTAAGAAAATTTAAAGTGTATATGTGTTATATACGATGAGTACAAGCATAATCATGTTAGAGGGTAGGAGTTCACCTGTAGAAAGGAGTAGTAAAAATTTATATGGCATGTATCTCTTTAGTGTCTAATGAGGCATAGTGTTGGAGATTTTCTCCTTAGTATCCATGTGGGATACGGCATTAGAGAGTAACACTCCTTAATATCAATGATGCGGTGTTAGAATAATGACACCCCGATTGATGTGTGATAAGGGGAGTTCATAGTCTAAAAGTGGGATACGACACCTTTGGCCAAGTGATCCTACCACCGAAAGTGAGCTCAGACCATTATGGACGTGCACTTGGTTCAAGAGCCTATGGTTTCAGTCAGGGTGATATAGAGACTCGGATGGTAGAATAATCATGCTAGTGGTAAAAGATTTATACTAATGAAAAGAGTATGTGGTGATATGCTAAAAGTATATTTTGGAGTTTTATAGTTTTACTCTCTTATGGTTGTGCATGTTAATTAATAGTAGTGAATTATTTTGCTACTAAGATGTTTATCTTGCCCCGTAGTTATATTTTACAGATGAAGACTCTGGTAAGGGCAAGGGGAAGGAAGGGATGTCTAAAGAGTGAAGAGCATAGTTGTATAGCTCTTCCCTTTCCTCTTTTTGGGTATTGTAAAGAATATTGCCAATATATAATGCCAACTTAGGAACATGGCATTATTTTGGGATATCACTTGTATAAATTTGTGATAAGTGTGCATATCTTGGTCTAAGGTTGAAGAGCGGATTATGTGTGTGCATTAGGCCAAGTTCTAATTACAAGTGATGAATTTGAAGTGAATTACGTGCCAAAATGACCAAGTTGATATGTATGCTAAATTCAATCCACCCCTTTGTATTATTGTCAAATGGGGGTTTGATGGTCATTTTGAAAATGATTGCTTATTTATGTGATAGGAATGAATTTCCATGCTGTGTGTAGCCCATTTGAGGTGGTTAAAGTGTCTTTGGGGCTAATGGTATTTGGCATTATGAGTTAGACACCTTTGTGTGTGTTTTGAGGTGAAAATGAATCATTTTAGGTTCAGGTGTCTATCTTTTAAATGAATGATTATTTGAGTATGAGACTAGTGCCATTAGCTAGAGTGCTCGAAGAGCTTCGTGTGGATACTTGAACCACCCAAATCGGATGTCAGATGGCGAAACGACACTCTCCAAAAATTCAGAGAGCATCTGCTGTCATGACAATAGGTGCGCATCACGGCATAAATGGCCTTCGAGAGACTTATCCTTCTGTGCCATCTGTAGCACAAGATTAGCTTGCACTGTAGCGAACGGGCCAGAACTTTTGAAAAGTAGCTTGTTTTAATCTAATTTGATGTGGTTTGATTTCCATGCTTCCTTATTTGTTCTTGATTAATTTTCAACCATGGTTTAAGCTCAAACACTATTTTAAAAAAGGTTTTCTTGGGATCCCATTATTTTAACTTATTATCTTTTAAACACTTGGGTTGTGATAAATCCTTCTTGGAATTTAACTATTCTTAGTTATCATAACGGCGTATAAGAGTGTTGTCCTGGTAATGTCAAGGTAGATATTACAACTCATTGCGATGAAGTATTTGGTGATTATATGTATATAGATGTTAAGCCTAGATTGCTTATAAGATGAATGTGTTAACATGATCACTAGTCGTAATTGATAATGTTGGAAGAGATGTGGTAAGCATTCATATTTATGATGAAATGCTTGATGATTATGTTTACATAAATGTTATTTGATATTTGAAATATGAATTGTGGGCTTGAATTAGCTATAAGTTGATTATATAACGAGTTATTGTAAATTATAATGTGATGTGAACTATGATAAGCATGGAAGTTCTAGAAATTATGAAGATGATGAATTACTATAATGTGCATGAGCTTATATTCGTATTTGTTGATTGAACTTGCATGATCATAATGGGTGGGAGGTCAACCTAGCATAGTAGAGGGATTATGATAGAAAATTCATGTGGTGTAGCCTCCATTAAATTTGCACACATTGGTTGGCATAGTCCATTACTATATGTACTTAATATTAATAATAACCTACAGGTGCAGCATGGGTCAGGTACGATGCTCAGTATCACTAGTCATGGATTGGATGGTATGGGTCGAGTACTTATGACACCCCAAAATTCAAGTAGGAAGAATCTATGATCTGAGAGTGAGTGTGGGAGCCTTTAGTTGGGTGAACCTTCACGAGAGCGGGGCTAGTCCAGTCATATAAGCTAGACCTATATGAGATAATAGCCCATGGATTCGATCAGATGATATATAAAGTAGTAAAAGGCAGTTGCATTTGATCATGCAAAATACATTATAAAGAAGCATTATGAATAATGTTGGTTTGCCTTATATGATATTAAATGCTTAATTGTTGTGAATGCCATACTTTAATATGCTTGATTAAATTACTTGGTTCCTAAGATATTTATCTCACTCCCACAGTTTAATGTTTGTAGGTGAGGATCAAGTTAAAGGCAAAGGGGAGGCCTATAAAGCTAGAGATTGAGTTATCAATTATAACGTCTCTAGTTTTATCTTTTATGTGTAATTTAAATACAATATTTGCCAAATAGGGGTCTTTCATATTGACTTATGTTTATTTAAAGTCTACTTATATTTGTAACCTCAAACATTGAATTTAGTCATTTTTTGATTGTCTTGGCCCTAGTAGGGCCCAAACCCCTAATCTAACTTTGGTAGTATACCAAAATAGTTTGAACAAGTATATTTTAACTAGTTAAATAAGTTTTACATATTTTGGGTGATTATTTAGCTTGAATGCAAATAATTATATTTTCACCCCCTCGTTATGTGTTTTATGGTAGTTGGTTGGTCAATTATTGTATAAGGAGTTGTTTAATGCTTATGGCTATTTAAACAAGTGTATTAGGACTTATTGAGTGTGGTTCAAACCCTTGTATGGGCTAATAGCTTATGGTTTGAGATTTGGACACTTAGTTGATGGTTTTAGAAACAAAAATGTGAAATTGTGGTCTCAAGCATCCAAATTCTTCATCTGATGTTGGATTGATATAAAACTAAAACCATTAGCTAAATTATGAAATTGTTTATGTGTGGGCTCTTGAATCACCTCAGTTGGAGATCCGAGTTCAAAATTATGCTCATCGAAAGTTCATGATTTAGTAACTATTATAACAATTGTTGTCATGACATCTTTGGCTGCAACCAATAGATTTTTGGCTGCAACCAAAGGACTTCTTGAGGCCATTTGACCATGGCCAAAACTTCATTGGAACTGTTGGCTATGGCTTAATGGTCTCTGGCCATAGTCAAGTACCTTGTTAAACAAAAATGATCCTTTTTTACCTTATTTTGACTCATTTTTAACTCCAGTTATTTTACTTGCTTCCCAAATTTCTTTGATTTATAATGGCTAAATGACTTTTTAAACTCAATTTTAAGATTTAATGATTTATGGGATCTCATCTCTATGAGGTTTTCTTACTTAGCCCTTTTAAATTTTTATATAGTCAAGATTGATCCTTTTCTTTCCATGATATCATTTATTATTAAATTAGCTATGAATATCATGGTAGCTCTACCTTAAAGTTAAGCATGTGATAATTGTGTGTTTAAAAATTGAAATTTTTACATTAATTATCTCATTGCCTCTTAAAATCTATAAATTCATAGATTGAGATACAACGTTCTTGACAAGATGTAATAAATGCTTAAAAGTAAAATTTTTTTAAAATTACATTGATTTAATTTTTTAGAAGTAAATATTTTAAAATTATATTGATTCAATTATTTAAAATTAAATATTTTTAAATTATTTTAATTTAATTAAATTTGATATTACTTTTTATTTTTGCATGTTAAATTAAAAACTGCACAATCTTAATTTTTTTTTGGCCAAGTGCACAATCTTATTTTTAAAAGAATACTTTTGTAATTTGTGTAGTATCCCACATTAATTTGAAATTGGCAGATTTCATTATGAGGGTTAGAATAGTAAATTACACTTAACTTGGTCATTCATTCTAATTTTAATTTTTATGGTCATTTGTAATAATTTTTAACGGTATTGAATCCATCCTCTCCCTAATTTTCCCAAAAAGGAAAACCTAGGAGCACTAATTAAGGTTATTAATGAAGTACTGTATTTCCAAATATTAGAAATAAGATTGATGATAAAATGATGATTGATATTTCTAGTAAGAATAAATTATTTGAACTATATATATTGTTTTGTTTGATTAAGTTTCTAGTATTTTATTTAATTAAAATGTTAAAAAGTTAAAAATAAAATAAATATATAACAATTCAATAAAAAATAAAGTTAAAGTTCTACAAATCCTTGCTTCCTTAGAACTTTATAAAAGAGGTTAATTTTCTCAACTCATTAAGTTCTATCTTTAAAACTTAATAGTTAATATCAAGCTATTTTAATGGATTAAAAAAGATTGATATCTTTCATAAAATTAATAGGTACTTATGAAACATTGTTAATTTAAGAATATCAAAATTTCTTTAAAAAAATTTAATTGTTTTTAAAACTTAACTCAAAAAAGTTAAAGTGTGCATTCATTTTCATTAAGACTTTTCAACATGTGCCGGTGAATCTTTTTAGAGTTGATAATTTGGATCCAACTCAATTGATTAATAATCCAAATAGATCAAAATAAACCTAAAATAAACTTGATTAGAGCCAGGCTTAGAAGTTTATAAATTTTTCTTTACTTCAAGCTTATTTGGGCTATCTAAACAAACATGAAAAAAATCCAACGAAGCCCAAATTGAAATGAGCTTAGTCCAAATGCTCAAATTTTTTATTATTAATAAAATGAAATTAGCATTTACTTTAGCCTTCACTTGACAATCACATGCCTTCTCCCAAACTATCACACATTTCACACCCCTAAATGCAGTTTAATGTCTAGTAACTATTTGTTTTGAATATTATTGAAAACTAGTATAGTACCCGTTCAATGAACGGTGTATTTTTATAACCTAAAATAAAATTATTTTTGAATATTAATTAATACAAATGAAAAATATTTACATAAAATAAATTACAATTTTAAATAATAAGATAAGTTTATAATTATAAAAAAAGGATTAAAGAATTCATCATGAACCCTCAAATGTCCAAAACAATGGTGGCCTCCCTCTCCATACCTTTTGCCTCCTTTCTTCAACTCATCTACCAATCTTCTTCACTTTGTTTTGTTTTCACTCTCGCGAGAAGGCTACCATAGTTGATCAGGTCCAACACCCAGCATTTGTTGAGATATCTTCTTTCTAAATCACAATATAATTTATTATTTTTATTGTGTTGATATTGTGATTTTTCATTTTTTCTTCCTTTACCATTTGTAGGTCTATCTAATAATTAAATAGTTTGTAATATTTTTCTCACGTATAATCCATGAAAAATTAATATTATAAGGTAAATATAAAAATTGTCTGGTTTCATCTTTTTTATTAAATCATGTAAGGGTAGATAAATTTTTGAAGTATTATAATTTTTATAATTTATAAATATCAACAAATAAACTTATTAATGTATCTTGAAAACTTAATTTTCTACTCAAACATCAATACTTTCAAATCTTGTAGTTGAGATATTACAATATCAAATATCATCAAGGTCAAAACATAAATTTGAAGGTTGAGTCATTATCTTCAAATACAAATTATATATAAATTAAAAGTTAAAAATTTGGTTAATTCATTTGATTTTTATAATTCAAATAAAAATTGAAATTAAACATAGGTTGTTAAAATATTACTCAAAATTTAGAAATTTGGATCATATAAGTAAATAATTTTGAGCATGCTTTTCAAAAAAAAAATTACAAGGAGATGCCCAAGAGCCAAGGCATATGAGAAGTAGAAGAAAAATTACTTTGATTTGATTTGAAGAACCATGGTAATGAATATCTTCATCTTCATCCAATTTTAATATACCTAAAGACTTGTAAAATAATTAACAAATCATTATACAATTTACAATAAATATTCCAAAAATTAATAAATTAAATTCTATGAAACCATAACTTCACAAAAATAGAGCATAGTAAGTTTTTTCAGTACAGTTCTATTGCTTATGAAAGAGAGATTTCGAAAGATGGAGCAAAATTCAACAAAAAAATTACAAAATGCATGATTATGTACAAGTACTTGGTATCTACCATGAATATGAAATCAATCAAAAATTAAATTGCTCTTTCGATGCCTACATTCACATAACAAAACCATCTTGCCATTAGATGGGAAGGAAAATCATCACAAAAGATGACACAAAGGATGAGAAGGCATCGGACGAAGGAGGAGTCAGAGAGAATGAGAGTTTTGTAATTTTGTTTGTCTTGGCAAGGGAATGGAGCAATGGAATGATATAAGGACTGAAAGAAAATCTTGTGTGCTTTGTAATTGCTCAATGTGATCGCAAGTTTGTATACTTAGAATTTTAAACTAAAAATAAGAAAAAGATTATGGAAAATTATGATGATAGGAGAATGGGAGAGATAATGGGAGAGAAGTGAGGGAAAATAGAGATTAAAATAACTCATTTTAATATTAAATATAATAAAATTATATTTAAGATGGTTTGATAAAAATCTAACGTATATGCTGAAATTGTATATTTTGGGTGGTGGAGAAGTTAGGAAGTTATGATAATGGATAAGATCATGGGAGAGAAAATTTAGGAATAAAAGGAAGTAATTTCTGCAATTTAAAGATAATATTGTTATTATCTATAAATAAATTTTTGGTACTCTGTAAAAAAATTATTTTGGAAATTAATGTTTTCATGGATAACTTACAATCAAAAAATTTTAAAAAATGCATATATATTGAGTCTAGAAGGCCGCCTATGATTCTACTTTTGTATATAGATATATAGATTTGCTTAATTTAAAATATTATTATATTATTCATCATTATAAATAATAGATTATTCATCATTCTTATTTCTATCTTGCCTTAATCTTTTAGCTTCTAAAATAAAATGTTTAATAATAGGAATAAGATTGTGGGGAGTTACAATGCAAAGAGAGTGGGAGAGATAATGAGGAATAAGGAAAAAGTTAATTAAAATAAATCAGATTTTAAATAGAAAATTAAAATTACAAAATAGGTTAATATAATTAAATGAAGTTGAGGTGGCAATTTGTATTGGCAGCATTTTGGGAGGAAAAAAGGACGCACGTCGAGCTTGGAATGCGGCTTGCAGTTCTACTTTTATATAAATATATACACACATATATACATATATATATTGAGAAAAAATAAACATAAAAGGAGGTTATTTCATATAGTTTTACTTTTACTCTTTTAATTCTTGGTCTCATATTAGTAAGGAAAGAAAAAAGTGTTTATAGTATTATGTTGCTTGAAAAATCTTTATTTGTTAAGGTAAAATTGAAATTGTCTAAAAAATAAAATAGTTTTTAGCCTTGTCCACTGTAATTAGTGGCTCTACCAAAAGCAGCATTTGAGAATTGAAATAATTTTCAGCTGAAACACTTTTCATGTGTTTTAAGAAATGTTATTTTATTTGTTAAAAAACTTCTTAAATTTTTAATTTTATTCTTATTAATTAAACAAAAACAATGAGTTATCTTGTTATTTGTACAAATATTTTAGTAAGCTATTCTCTTTGATCCTATTTATAATATAGAAAGAATAATTTTTTAGTCCTACTTATAAGTTATGTTATTAAATTTTTATTACAAACTTTTCCCTTTACCTCTTATTAAATTTTAGTGAGAGAAAATATATTATTAAAATATATACAAAATATTAAGTGGTTAAAACCTATTATACAGACTAGTACAAAATATAAAATTTATGGGGTACTTTTTACATCGGTTGGAAGGCAAACGGTGTAAAAAATAAAGGCGGTGGTATTTTTGTAATTATCTTGAATTATGTAACACTTTTTACACCAGGTGTCCAGGCACCCGCTGTAAAAAGTTACCTTTTTACACCGGGTTCCCTCACCCGGTGTAAAAAGTATAGTTTTTTACACCGGGTGCCTGGACACCCGGTGTAAAAAGTTACCTTTTTACCCACCCGGTGTAAAAAAACACTTTTTACACCGGGTGCCTGGACACCCGGTGTAAAAAATGTTTTTTAAATTCATTTCTCCCTTCATTCATCAGTTTCCTCTCTCCCCTTCCTCCCCCTCGTCCCCGTCTCCCCTTCGTCCGCCCACTCCCCCTTCCCCTCGTCTTCTCCCTCGCCGCCCCCCCCCCGCCGCCCTCTCCCCTCAGCCCGCCTTCCCACCCGTTCGCCGAGCCCCCTCCCCCTCCTCCCCTCGTCCTGTCGCTCCCCTCCCCCCCCCCTCGTCCCCACGCCCCCTCCCCCCTTCCCACTCCCCCCCCCCCTCCCCCTCCGGCCGCCTATCCCCTCCCCCTCGTCCCGCCGCCCGTCCCCCTCCCACTCCCCCTTCCTCGGCCTTCCCCCTCCCCCTCCCGTCCCGCCCGCCCACTCTCCCCTCCCCCCCCCTCCCCTCGCCCTCCCCCTCTCCCTTCCTCCCCAGCCCTTCCTCTCCCGCCCCCTCCCCTTCCCTCCCTCTTGCCCCCTCCACCACTCCTTCTCCCTCCTCTCAGTGTTGAGCCGTTGCTGCAGCTGCCACCACCCAGGTATGTGTTGAATATAAATTTTTAAATTTTATAATGTTTAAATTTAGTTTTTAATGATATTGATTGTTGCTGGGAGTGCTGTTAGTGGCTTCATAAAGCCTCAGTTGTTGCATGTGATTCATTTATTTGGTTTAAAATTGTTAATTTTTCCGTGTAAAATTTTCTAAAACTTTTGGGAAGTCCAATTTTTAGGGGAGACTCTGTCGAAATTTTTTTTGAATTTATTCTTTTCTTTAATTTTTTTAAATTTAGTTTTTAATGATATTGATTGTTGCTGGGAGTGCTGTTAGTGGCTTCATAAGGCCTCAGGTTGTTGTATGTGATCATTTATTTGGTTTAAAATTGTCAATTTTCTCTTGTAAATTTTTTAAAAAGTCTTAGGAGATCCAATTTTTAGGGGAGATTCTGCCGAATTTTTTCAAATCTTAATTTAATTAGGAAGTTAGTTTTTTAAAATAGTTTGAAGATAATAACATTAGTTATATTCTTTAGGAGGTGACATATGGATCGTAGTTGGATGAATGCTAGACGAACGAGTGACGAATATGATAATGGGGTGAAAGAATTTTTGGAATTTGCTAAGAAAAATGCTGTTGACAATAATGAAAGGTTCTATTGTCCTTGTGTTAATTGTTTGAATGAGAGGAGACTAGGTGTTCCCGAAATAAGAGAGCACTTAGTTTGTGATGGGATTTGACAAAAATTATACAATATGGATTTGGCATGGTGAACGATTGGAAATTATAGTAACACATCTCAATGTGTGGGAGTTGATAATCTTGATGATGAAGTAGAAATGAATGAAGATCGATTAGAGGACATGATCCGTGATGTGGGGAAGAGGCTTTTGAACAAGCACATGTGTATGATAACTTGTGCACTGACGCAGAGAAGCCTCTATACCCGAAGTGCACTGATTTTAGTTTGTTATCTGGGGTGTTTAAAACTAGTTACCTTAAAGGCAAGAGCTGGGTGGAGTGATCAAAGTTTCACATGGTTGTTAGAGTTACTTCAAATAATGTTTTCCGAAGGGCAATGTACTACCAAATCGTTATTATGATGCCAAGAAGATCTTGTGTCCAATGGGTATGAAGTATAAAAAAATACACGCATGTCCTAATGATTGTGTGTTGTACAGAAAAGAGCTTGAAGGGGAGGAGAAGTGTCCGAAATGTGAGGCACCATGGTACAAAGAGAAGGGGGCTCCTACAAAAGTCTTATGGTATCTTCCAATTATACCAAGGTTCAAGCGTTTGTTTGCAAATACTAATGATGTAAAGAACTTGATGTGGCATGCAAATGAGAGGATATCTGATGGAAAACTTCGACATCCAGCCGATTCTCCTCAATGGAAGAAAATTGATCAATTGTTTCCTGAATTTGGCAATGAGCCAAGGAACTTGAGGCTTGGACTTTCTACCGATGGAATGAATCCTTATGGTAGTCTTAGTAGTATACATAGTTCATGGCCTGTTCTTTTGGTGATTTACAATCTATCACCTAAGTTGTGCATGAAACGAAAGTACATGATGCTATCCATGTTGATTTCGGGACCAAAACAACTGGGAAATGATATTGATATTTATCTAAGACCTCTGATTGAAGATTTGAAAGTGTGGTGGGAGGTAGGTGTGGAAATGTTTGATGCAAATCAGAAGGAGAATTTTAAGTTACGTGCTATGATCTTTTGTACTATAAATGATTTTCCTACATATGGAAATTTGTCTGGTTATAGCGTGAAAGGTCATAAAGCTTGTCCAATTTGTGAAGAAAGCACAAACTACCATCAACTTCAACATGGAAGGAAGACAGTCTACCTTGGCCATCGGAGGTTTCTTAGACGAGATCACCCATATCGTAGATTGAAGAAAGCTTTTCATGGTCACCAAGAACACAATGATGCTCTGGATGCTTTGACTGGGGATCAAGTATATGAACGTGTGAAAAACATTAATATTGTCTTCGGTAAGACTAAAAAGAATACTGGTGCAAAAAGCATATGGAAAAAAAGGTCTATCTTTTTTGACCTCCCATATTAGCGCAATCTTGAAGTAAGGCATTGTATTGATGTTATGCATGTGGAGAAAAACTTTGTGATAGTATTATTGGAACGCTTCTGAACATACCAGGTAAGACTAAGGATGGTGTGAATGCAAGATTGGATTTGAAAGAAATGGGAATACGGGAAGACTTACACCTAAGACCAGAAGGTAAACGAACTTATTGTCCCCCAGCCTCTCATACATTGTGCAAATCTGAGAAAACAAGTTTTTGTGAGTGTTTACATGGAATCAAAGTTCCTTCGAGGTATTCTTCAAATATTATGAAGCTTGTATCTGTGAAAGAGTTGAAACTGGTAGGCTTAAAATCTCATGATTGCCATGTCTTGATGCAACAACTATTACCTTTGACTATTCGAGGCATATTGAAAGAAGATTTAAGACTTACAATAACCAGACTTTGTTTCTTTTTCAATGCTATATTTAGTAAAGTTATTGATCCCCGTAAACTGGAAGAGTTAGAACAAGAAGCTTGTACTATCTTGTGCCAACTTGAGATGCACTTTCTTCCTACATTTTTTGACATTATGGTTCACTTAATAGTGCATCTAGTAAGGGAGGTAAAATTGTGTGGCCCTGTTTATTTGCGATGGATGTACCCAGTTGAGAGATACATGAAAATACTGAAAGGGTATGTCAGAAATCCATTTCGACCCGAAGCATCATAGTTGAGAAATATGTTTGAAGAAGCTATGGAGTTTTGTTCTGATTACTTGTCAAGTACAGAATCAATTGGACTTCCTAAATCTTGTCATGAGAAAGGCAATATGGTCAAGGCACACGTGGAGTATCAGTGAAGAGCATGAATCATGATGAATTACAAGAAGCACATTTATATATCTTGAATAATATTGATGAAGTTAAAGATTACAT
This sequence comes from Prosopis cineraria, assembly GCF_029017545.1. Taxonomy (NCBI): domain Eukaryota; kingdom Viridiplantae; phylum Streptophyta; class Magnoliopsida; order Fabales; family Fabaceae; genus Prosopis; species Prosopis cineraria. The sequence goes on along the minus strand of NW_026556267.1, from coordinate 5,480 downwards.
ATCTTCTCATAAAGAACTTTTAAAGGCAAAAAATTATCGAATGAGAATGACAGAACAAAAGTTGTTGAAAGAGCATAATAGGACTTTTGTGAATTGGTTCAAGCAGAAAATTTTGAATGAAAGTGGTGTTTCTGAAACAGTTAAATGGTTGGCTGGAGGTCCTAACTTTGATGTTATATGTTGGAGTGCCTATGATATTAATGGGTATTCCTTTTATACAAAGTCTTTGGATGAGAAGAGTACGGTGCAAAATAGTGGAGTTATGATAATGGCTGAAGCCGTACACTTTTCTAGTTCAAAGATATGAAACCTAAACTAGCATCCAGGACTTACTTTGGGGTTATTGAAGAGATTTGGGAGGTTGATTATACAAAATTTAGAGTTCCTGTTTTCAAATGCAAGTGGGTTGACGTCAATAGTATTCGTGATGATAAGTTTGGATTTACAATGGTTGATCTTAAAAAAAAACTAACTTTTGAGATGAATTGATAGTAATGACGATCATGAATCAAATTTTTGATATTTCTGAAACTCCTAACTTCTCAAGTGGGCTACCAATTTTGGATATGGTAGATGAAGTAGATGATGAACATGCCATAAGAAGTGATCACCATGAAGGGATATGGGAGAATATCCCTATATGAGTTTAGTTTTAAATTAAAGTATGTTAATTTAGTTCAATTAAATTTATGTTGTGGGATTGTTTTTCTTAATTATCTTATCTTTGATTTTTTTTTAATTAATTTCATTTATTTGAATTAATAGGAATATGGAGAATCAAGGTGATGACACTCAGAGCCAATCAATTGGTGATGTTGCTCCTAGTAGGGAGCTAAGTCAGGGCACCCCTAGTGAGGAGCCGAGTCAGAGCCAGTCTGTGAGGAGGGGAGACGTGGCACACGATTAAGAGATCTGACATTAAGTAGGAGTGCTGGGCGTAGGTTACCAATTCAATTTGACCAGAGATGGAATCCGATAGGGCCACATAAAGCCAAGTTTGTTAGTTTTCTTGGCCTCCTCTCGCGTACCAAGCCTCCTATTGTGTTTGAGGACTGGCCTGATGTGCCAGAACGTGTGAAGGAACAGATTTGGGAAAGTATTCAGGTAAGTAATTAAAAATAAAAATTAAAATTTTTTATAGTTATATATTATTGGGCAATTATTGATTATTATCTTATGTCTTCATTGTAGCTCACATACGATGTTCCATCTAATCAAGATTGTCGACACAATTGATTTCTTACTGTGGAAAACGTTGGAGAAATTTAAGACTGATCTTGCTAGAAGATATATCTTTATCGAGGTGCCAGAGGGTCAGGCTCGTCCCAATCCTCTTGATCATACCAGTTCCTTGATGAAGATACTTGGGAAGAATTTGTCAGGATTCAGACTTCTGAAAAGGCTATGGTTTGTTAACTTTTAATTTATTTAAGTTTTATTTAGATTTACTTTAATTATAAATCTAAAATTCAATTTATTAACAGGAAAAATGAGCTAAAGGGCGAGAAATTGCTCGGCAAAATCAATGCCCCCACACCTTATCTCGTGGAGGTTATGCTAGAGCTATGATATACTGATGGCAGAGAAAAGAAGAGAGAAGAAGAAGCCAAGTCTGATCCTTCCATACTCCTTTCTCCACAATCCCTATCTCTCGTCTCTCGAGAGGAGAAATGGAGATATGGACATCAGTACAAGAAAGGAGGCTATACAGTGAGACAGCACGGAGATTGCCGAGAGGATTGTAAGTAAATTATTATTCCTTGTCCCTTTAAATTTCTATACAATTGTATATATATTATTAATTAATATTGTTATTTTTATATTATAGGATACTCTTAAGGAGCAATAAGCCCAAGGAAGCTTCATTTCAGAGGGCAAAATGATATCTTAACAGTTGCTACAGGCAAGCCAGAGCATCCGGGTCGTGTGAGGGGCGTTGGATATGGTGTAGGCATTAAGGACTACTTTGGAGCACCTGCACGTCCCAATTCAGGAGGTGTAGTGACTAGAGAAGAGCTTGATACATTGATATCCACTGTGAGGCAACAGACTAAGGATGAGTTTGAAGCTTCATTTGAAGCTCGGCTTCTACAAATGAAAGAGCAAATGAAGGAGGAAGATGAGCATGATGAGCTCACGACAGGAGACAACTGCTGAACCAGTTCATACATCTCCTGCATTTCATAGTACAAAAAGGAGTAATATTCTTGAGCATGTGTCAGAGGGTCCTTCTGGTGACAACATTGGTGAACCATGTGAGATATTTCTAGAAGATCTTGATAAATGCTTGGTTGCTCTTGGTAGCATCTATAGCTTGGGTCAACCATCCACCACAAGCAAATTCAAGATGATCAAGTAAGAGTGGTGGTTGCAGATCCAAAAGTGCCAGATGCTTTGGTTCCATTCCCTACTGATGAGGTGAAGACTGTGGTTGAAGCTGTTGGCAATTTTATCCTATGGCCCAAGAGACTTGTGAATCTAGTTCAAGCTGTGGTACGAAATTTCATAAATTTTTATTATGTAGCAACTTCCTAATATATGTTTTTTATTAACTATTTCTTGTCTTTTTATTATGTAGAAGCTTTCCTCGTCGAATCTCCCAAAGCTTCCACAACCCTCGTTGACTCCGCATCAGCGAATGATTTTAATGGCGTATGATTTATCATTCGAGTTCAAGAGTTTAGAAATGGATCCGGAGGTTGTGGGCAAGAAAGACATGATAGTGACAATTGAACGGGAAGATTTGGTTCGACTTCTGTAAATAATCAGCTTACCACACCACACATTGAACTATTTATGATGTAAGTATATTTTTTTTAATATAATTGCATTGTTGTAAGTAAACTTAATCATCAAGTTTAGTAAACTAATATAATTGCATTGTTGTAGGTATCTTCATCATTTGTGCATTATATCGGGCAAAGGTGATAAGTTTGGATTCCTTTGCCTCATCACATGACAGAGAAAGGTAATACTCCAGAGTTAAGGGCCGCGTACCTCCAACAGAGAATATGTGAAGTCAAAAAGGACGTTTTTATGGCTCCATATGTGCACTCGTAAGGATCAATTTATAATTAATAGTTTTTTTAATATGGATTTACTTTAACTTGTATCATATTTAGCAGGGACCATTGGTAGTTATTTGTTCTTTCAATGAAGAGCAACACTGTCGTCTTTTTTATGCTCCCTCCATTACAAACTTGGGAAAGAAATGAAGAAGACGATAGACTTGTAAGAATACTTTTACTAAACTATTTAATTTAATTTTTTGAATATTTTTACTAACTTGGTAATCTTGATCATAGGGCAATGAGAACATATCAAATGTAGTCTTACAAAAGCATGGACATGAGCTCAAGGATCCCACATGGATTGAGCCAAAGGTGATGCTATACTTTATTAATATATTCAACCATTAAGATTTCTTACTAATTTTTTATGATTTGTTCTTATAGAGTCATAGACAACTGGTGAGGACGAACTTGTGTGGTCTATATATCATGAGGCACATGCTCAATATTATCACATTAGGCATGACCGAATTTACAAAAGAGGTAAATATATATATTTTTAAAAATTTTATTTTTATGTTATTTGAAATTGATTAATATGCCTACTTTATGAATTAAATTTTAGATGTTCGACAATTCGGATGCATTTTCTGAAGCTGAAATTGAAGACATCCGCATACGTTGGGCAACCTATTTTGTGGAGAACTTGTGAGGTTTTTTGTTACTTTTAGACATGTTTTAATTTTCATAGTTGACACAATTTAGATAATTATTAGTTTTCCTAATAGTTAAATAGTTTTGTATAGTTGATAAATACTTGATAAAAATTGTAAATAAATTGAGCTGTCTGATTTGGCAATTTTTATACACAGGAATGGCAATTTTGACAATTTAGACAATTATTAGTTTTTTTAATAGTTAAATAGCTTTGTATAGTTGATAAATACTTGATAAACAATTAAATTAATTGGGCTGTCTGATTTGGCAATTTCTATGCACAGGAATGGGTAAAATCGATAAAATAAATATAATATAAAAAAATAAAATACTTTTTACAACCGGTTATTTACCACAACCGTTGTAGAATAATATGGTTTTTTACACACGGTTATGGTCATAACCGGTGTAAAAAGTGTCCTTTTACACCAGTTCTTATCCCAACCGATGTAAAAAGTGCACCTTTTACACCGGTGGGACGGAAATCGGTGTAAAAGGTGCACTTTTTACACCGGTTGGGATAAAAACCGTGTAAAAAGTTAAAGTAATTTTTTTTTAATTTTTGGTATATAACTTTCAACATCGGCTTTATAACTGATGTAAAAAATTTAATTTTTACATTGGGTTTATAACCGATGTAAAAAGAGGGACTTTTTACATCCCCTGGAACAAATCGTCTCGTTAACCGCTGTAAAAAGTCATTTTTAAACTGCTGTAAAAAGTCATTTTTGTACTAGTGACATAGGCAAAAATAACTATTATGGATAGCCCTTTTAAATAATAGTAAAAGTAAATAATTTATAAGTTCACAATTGAACATCTAATATCAACAATAAGTATTTGTGTTTTTCATAAACATACTGTAGTTTTTTTTCTTTTAGTGGGCTCACTTATGTAAATCAAAAACCTCCTCCTCATCATTAAAAAATATAATATCCCTTAAGATATTGGTTCACTTGTTGAGGTAGAGGTAGAGGTCCAATGTCATTATCTCTATAACTTCTTCACCACCTCCAATAAATATTAATCAAAATATATCATTATCAATCAATATATGCATTAAATTCCTCATATATAGGCCGTGAGCCATGAGGTAGAGACGAGGAACGGGAGGTGTGTGGGAGAGACGAGCAAGGAGAAGCAAGAGATGATTGCTTAATTTAAGTTCTTCAATATTTGAAAAGTTAGTGAGCTTAGGGCTTAATTTAAGTTTTTCAATCTTTAGAAAGTTGAGTGAGCTTAGGGCTTAGCAAGGTCCTTTCTTCAAATGCAATGTTCTATAAAAAAAATTTAAAAAAATAATAATAAGATAATAAAGCTTGAATGGGCCCGCCCACCAGGCTTTTTTATGGAGCTTATTAGGGTTAGGTCTTCAACCCTAGTTATTTTAAAAGAAATCTAATTTTTAAAACTCGAATCCTTATTTAACAAGGCCTTTAAGTTCGAATGTTTCAATCTTAGCCCTTTTTCTCAACTCTACTCACTTTCACAAGTAAATGAACAAAAATTCTTGAATTTATAAATGAACATTCAATATTAAACAAGATAATGCTCAGATATATTTCATACCACATAATTCAATTTTTCTTAGGATAACTTGCACAACCAACATATTCCAAACCAAACTTCATAAGTTTATGAATTTACAGCTACAATATAAATTTTTACAACATTAGGATGGAAGGATTTCAAATTTATCCTAACTCACTCACCAACTACTCCTTATACCATCAAAGTTTACTTGTTACTCCC
>NW_026556266.1:0-38831 GCF_029017545.1 Prosopis cineraria | reverse complement strand
CCTGAGGAAATCTTCTTCAGCATAGTACGGGTTATATTGATAGAAAATGAAGAAGCTACAGAGGAAAATAAAGCCAATGCATCTGAGACAGCAAACACCAATGAATGCTTTATCCCTCAAGAATATTGGGATTCCTTGTCCTGGTCATTGCCTCCAGGTACCGTGATATTAGCAGCAAAAGCAACTGTTGGCAATAAGAGCTGCCACTAACATAGATGAGTTTGAAGTATCTTTCATCCACTTCTCTCCCCGTGTCAAGCAAACCCTTATGCTCATCCTTGAATAACTGCCAAGCTGTTTCCCCATCCTGGTTTTTAACTTGTTTATGAAGAGGATGATCCAATTTCTCCACTTCCTGCAAGAGCAATGCGATGCAAGAAGTGATTTGGATTTGTACGCGGCCAATCAAAGAACTAAGGATCTAATTATGAATTTGCCAAACAAAAAAAAAAGGTTTTATGCTTAGGGTTTTATTAGCCAGAATCCACATTCCTTTGATAATTGACTCACATTTGGTCTTTGACATTGGGGACTCAGTTTCTTTTATTTAATTTTAATTCCCTTCTTGTTCTGCATGAAAGGGATTATCCCATTGTCGGTATCTGTACGAAATTAAACTTTGAAAGCCGCAAGGAGGTGAATTATAATAAGATGAAGCATACCTAAACCATTGTAACTCTTTTTGCATCTGAAATGCTGCACCAGAAATTGAGGCCAGCTGAGGAGAAGAGTCAACCTTGCTGCAAGATGTGATGTGGTATTTTGTGATTCATCTACCACCAAAACTAATAGCTTACCGATTGGCATCTTACACAAAAGGCTAAAGACCTTTTCTTGCCGATTCTTGATGGCAACTTGCATTATATATCCTTCATATGGCATTTTAGTCCAAATCAAATCAGGAAAGAACTGGAAATATATCCTTAAAATTTCAACTATCCCAGATGATATGGTATTGTACAAAATGTCTGCACTGATGAAAGACTGCCAGAATAGCGAGCTGTTCATGATCAAAGCTTGTGAACAAACATACTCTACCAATCTTAGAGCAGATTTATGTCTCAACTTTGTGTCTCTTACTAGCTTTATGCGTGGAACTGCAGGTAAAATTTAGTTACGTAGAAAAGTGAGGCTAAGAATGGATCTTGAGGATCTCTCAAAATGTGCTTCTATTACAATAAAACATACCCAGCTTCTCAATAGCTTTCCAGATGAAACCTTTGTTTGATGTGTCATGAAGATCCTTCAAATCTCCTCTTGGCTGTAAATGATCAAGTTCCACTGAAACAACTAATGTAACGGTAGAATAAGAAAATTAAATTTCGTGAAAGACAAGGACCAAAATGAAGCTTGGAATGAGAGAAGAATTTTGCCAAAATGGGTACTTACAGTGGTAAATGAAGCTTCCCAAAAGCCCAAGCTCACTTCCACTTTGGAAGTCTGAGGGCATTTTCGACAAGACATTAAATATAACACTCCCATTTGAGTCTGCCATGGTGGCCAAGTTGGGATAGCGCTGAAGAAGAAACAGAGTGATATCTGCGCACTAGAAAGAAGCATAATTATTGAAAAGAAACAAGAGAGTATGAGACTACAGGAGTTGAATAGTTTGATGAGCTTGTACATTAGTCTGCCTTTTAGCCCAGCATAAAATGCTAGCTTTGCAATCAGTCACTGAAAAACTACATAAATTTGCCTTCTGCTGAAGTTAAATTCCAGATTTGGTCAAATCTCAAAAAATGGATAATTATTCTATCATGGTCCTAAAAAATTATGTTAATGGTTGGTATGAAATATACTACAAGGCCTACAAGTCAAGTACACCTTCTCATCTAATCAGTCTCAACATGAGTCCATGCTGAATGAGTGTAGCACGATCATATTTGAAAAAAAAAAAAAACATGAGTCCAACCATACTGAAACATCACTAAAAGGAAATTGTTGTCTCAGTCAACATTTGTTTTGATAACCATTGATGACTTAACTGCTGTCAATGTTGGTTAGTGTTAACATAAGATAACATGTTAACAATAGTCCAAAATTGTCTCCATCACACTATTCACATCAACCAGACATTCTGAAAACATAAATAGCCAAATATATACTGAAAAAGTTTAATTACCATGAAATCCTGCAGCAGTAAGCAAAGCAACAAGACGACTAGCTGAAGGACCAGAGAATGGGCAAGCAGGTCTCTCATCTGTAGTAACCAAAGCAAGGTACCATACCAACTCTCTTACTTGTAGAAGAAGTAATTGCATAGACAAGAGGAGAGAATCCTTCAAAATCAGTTATTTGTGTCACAGAAGGATTCTTGGTCACCAATGCCTTGGCTGCTGTTGCATTTCCACCCAATGCAACATAGTGCAGGGCAGTACATCCCATCAAGTCTACCTCGGCAAGCGCTTCTACAGGCATTTGCTGCACCAACTTCTCCACAAGTTTCCACTGCCCTGCTATGGCTGCCACTTGTAGTGCAGTCCTAGAAATTGTGGTGATCTTTGCTGTCAATGCATTTGGATCATGCTCGATGAACGCCCTCACAGATTCCCAATCACCTTTGAGTGTTGCTAGGTGCAATGGGCGGTAGTAATTGTGGTTAAATCCCCTAGCTTTTGGCAATAGTAGAAGCAAAATGTGAATTCATATTAAAACAAGAAAAATTCAAGACTCAAAGAAATTACTCAAATAGCCATGTCATGTAGTATATATTTTAAAATCTAAAATGCAAGTCATGAATATTGCTGTAGAAGTGTCAGCATCAAGTATGCAGGTGAAGAACAACTGAACAGACTCTTAACATAAAAACCAAATTTGCAGGTATAAATATAACCTTTTCAACTAAAGAGGGACCCTAGTAGTAGTAGAAGTATCACCTTTTCAAGTAAGGAAGGACCCTACTGAAACCTTCGACCAACTAAGGCATAGCCCTCAGAGCTTAAGTGGAATTCAATTATAAAGAAGAGCCCAGAACAAAGTAAGTTATTGCTGTCAGATAGTACTCTACCTGTCTCACCCTTCTCATTCTGGACTGGGCTAGGGGAAACGAAACAAAACAAAAAGAAAGAAAGAAATATCTTTTTATCGTATTCATTCTCCTAAAATTTGTTCTACCCAACTTTTCTACCAATCCATATCTTCGCGGTAAGAGCTACTTTACTTATCTTAGATTCGTTCAACGTAATGAGTTCAAAAGTGACTACTTTGAAACACCCATACTTCAAAAACACAGCCGATTGTGGACATTGCATTGCATTATGACATTGTGTTTGTGTGTTGGATTCGAGGTTCACAAAATTTGTTTGGGACCTGAATGACATGTATAAGAGGACTTTCACATACCGAACTCAGTAATAGCATCCTTGACCTCGTTCGAAGAAACCAAACGTGATTCTGGAAATGCCATCTTCTGCTGATTTCAGAGCTTACGCTTGGCCTTGCAGGCTTCAACGCCGCAACGACAGCTCAAGGAGGTGAATGTGGAAGATTTATTACAATAAACTACAGCCAAAGAAGAAAGATGCTTCCTTCCCGACAACGCAAGGTTGATGTTCTCTTTTTCAACCTTTTCTCAAAGTGCTGAGTCAGCAAATCAGAGTGTTTCATGGGACAAGTCTATGTGGCCAAGCAAAGCAAGACATACTAGAACTAGCATTTATTCTCTCCTCTTTTGTATTTTAGGTTCCCCAGCAACTGATCAAGAGTCCCTCCGTTCTTTTTCCTTCATTTTTTTTTTTTTTTTTTTTCATTCTCACCATTCAAATTTTTTTATTAAATAATTTTTTTAAATAATAAAATTAATGAATGATAGAAATGGAAGAAATGGAGAGAAATAAAAAAAAAAAAAGTGAGGTCCCCCAACCCCCCCCAAAAAAAAAAACAAAAGAAAACCCTTGATTCTTCTCATTCTTCTTTCTTCTTCCCCTCCTCCTCCTTTTGAGGTACAATGGCAAGCAAGAGCTTGAATGAAAGAAAAACTAGGAACTCCGTCCTACACAGCAGTAAAAACAAAACACAAGCAGATAGATGAGACCGAGCCAAAAGCCTTATAAGGGAGAAATCTTTCCGAACAATGCGGATAGACATTTTTTATTCCAGTGCATTGTTTTTTCGGTTCTTCAAAAAAAAAACAAAAACAAAAAAGATTGTTTGAATTAACATTTGCTTATATAATATATATATATATATATATATATATTGTCAGAGTCCTGGACAAATTTTACTTTTTATACAATGTAGAGTTAGGATTTAATTTCTATTATCATAATAAATGCCGTTAAACAATTCAAAATTAAGTTTTATTTTTTAATATTATAGGAATAATTATGCCATCTAATTTAGAGAATTGAATTTTTTTTAAACGTCAAATATATATTTTTCTGGCCATAAAAATATTTTATTTCAATGTTTCAAAAATAAATTAAATATCTTTTTATACATTGCACAAATAGTCTGATTTGTATAATCTTTATGCTATTAATATTAATTAATATAAAGGAGAAATAATTCAATCCCAAAAGGAGAATTAATGACACTTTGATCCTGATAATTTTTTTAAAAAAATAGTTATAAATAGCTATTTAATTAATTACAAATTCATGAATTATAATTTTAAACAGGAAAAATAATAATAAAATCCCTTATTATTATATAAATGATAATTTGATCTCTTAAAATATCATAATACTAATAAAGTTTTTAAGAACCTCTTTACCAATAACTTTTGTTTAAAAAAAAAGATTATTTCATCCTTATTAACAAGTTGTAATTTCTTATTCAATATTTGTGATTCTTTGAAGAAAAGTTTTGATTCTTTAAATAAAATTGTGAATAAAATTTATTATTTTGAGAACTTGTTTTTCAATAATAGAAATATAGAATTGATAAATTATGATTTTTTATTCAATTCTTGCAATTCATATAATAAAAGTTGTGATTTTTTAAATAAAATTTATAATTGAGGGCTTTTTTTTAATAACAAAAATTACGATTCACAAGTTATAATATTTTAAAACTCTTAAGATTTACGAAATAAAAGTTATAATTGAATTTTGCTATTTTTAATAAAAATAAAATAGTCTTTTTTAAAAAAAATAATTGACAAAAAGCTTTTAAGGACTTTATTAGTATTATAATTTTTAAACGATCGAATTATTATTTACATAATTTAAAAAAAATTTATTATATTTTTTTTCATTTAAATAAGACATTTAAGGCATGTATTTTCTCCTTTTAACCTTCAGTTTCAGCTTTCTGGTCCCATTTGCAACTGTCTAATTTAATTAATATTTATATTTATCTAAAAAAATTGTCAAAGGCCTAGCAGCTTAACTGATTTCACTTTATTTAAAACATATAAAATATTTTTGAAAGGTTAAATATTTAAAATATAAAACGTTTTAGTATTTAAAGATATAATCATTGCATGTTTTAAAAAAATATTCTTATTAAATAATTACTTTATATTTATTTCAGAATAAAACACCTTATTATATAAAATAAATATGAAAAAATAATGTTAATTTAAAAATAAGTAACTACTTTATTAAAAGTAAAATTTAATTAAAATACTTTTTATTTTTTAATAAAAGGAGTGTTAATTTTTTCTTCTGCTTATCATTGCCTCCATATAATTTCCCATTGTTTCCACAACAACGTTTGAAGCATCGTAAGCTTCAATAATATTGGCTCACGATTTACGAATAAGTTTCAACCAATTCACACGTATTGTTCATATATCGATTTAACTGTATTGATTTGATTTGATTTTCAACTTTTTCGTCCAGTTCATCTTTACACTTCTTATTTTGCAACACAAAATTCTCTACAAATTCAAAATGAAAAAAAATCAAATGCAATAATTTTTTTAATCTTCAGTATTAGATTCTCCAATTAACACCTTCTGTTCCCGACGAACATACCCTGAAAAAAAAAAGCAATAATCTAACGTAATATACAGCCAAGAATCAATATACAAAGAATGATGCTGCAAGATAACATACCCCATTGTGGCTGTTTTTGTAAAACCATTATCAAACACGAGCGGCTTTGCTAAGTTAGACTCCATTTTCGTATATCTTCAAACTACACATAGCAGCTATAGCTCTGCCTGCCAGTAGCAAAACTGACTCTACAGTCCAAAACAACCAAAATTTTAGCATCCAAGGCCTTTCATTATCCTGCTCAGCTCATTGATAACATCCTGAGGATTTGCATATGAACCAGAAAGGTTTATAGCATGGTATTCCAGCCCTTTCCACCTGGAGATCAACTGAAAATGTGGACGCCTGAATTGGCTGCTAATTATCTCAAGAATCACAGTTTTAGGCAATGCGGATACAATGTGAGTAAGACCAGCACCATGAGCACCAATGATCACCGATGCATCTTGAATGGCTTGGACCTGTTCTTTCATAGACATGTGCGCAAACAATCCATTCACAAGGTTAAGTTTGCATCCTTCATAGCTGGATGCCCAGCTCTTCAAGGAGTTAAAGACTTGTGCCTCATTAGTAAGCCTTGACTCGACTTTGCCACCATGGCGAGGATGAGCTAAATAATCTTCCCGGCGAACAAAAAGGACATTGTGACCAGAGGTTGGCTTTCTGATGTGGTGTTGGTTTAAGGGCAACTCAAAAGCTGCTCTGATCATCTCTCCGAACTCAGATATACGTGCAGTTTTGAGATTATCAGGGTTATGCCATAGATGAAGTGCAGATGCTCCATCACAATTTATAGATTCTGTTAGACCTTTAAACAGCGCGGTTTCATATCCCAAAGGTGAGAGAATAGCATGGTGAAAACAAACAGAACCACTGTGGTTTTTAGCATAGTTGATACTTGAGAATAATGCTTTCCATGTCTCTTCCAGGGGTGACTGAAATGTTTTACAATAGGAGGAAAGTAGTGAATCCAAAGATTTTAACCAATTGTGTGGAAGATGAAAAAACAAATCAATTATTTCACAGTAGGAGGAAACTAGAGAATACTTTGAAAATGCAGAAGTAAATTTACAAAATGTATAGTTAAAAAAAAAAAAAAAACACAAATCTCAAGCAGGCAATGGCATAAGAACTATTAACTGGAAAGATAACGATCAATCTGATTATGCATACCATGCAGTGGCCGTCTACAAAGATCAAACGAGGTCGATTCGGCAGGCCAGTGACTCTAGAAGAAACATATGCACTGTACCAGTCTGTAATAGTGTGAAAAAGATTTGCATACTCAAAGCGAGTCACAAGAAGTGTTGGCTCCTCAATCCACTGCAAGTTCATACATTCATGTTAGAATCAGGCAAGCAGAAGCCAAGCAACAAGAGATAAACATGAGACTAAAGTTCAGCTCATCAGAGGGATAAAGTTCAACAAGGCAGAAATTAACACAAACAGCAGTTTTAACTTCCTCACTCAGAGGAGCTTGACCAACTTTGACTCGTCATTCCACTGTATCCTCATTGATCAGGTCCAACGAAAGTTCAATACTTTTATGTGTTCAACGGGCACTGAACATACTGAAGCCAGATTCAGATTTAAAATACCGATTTCCATGTTTGGCATTGCTAAATGATAGGTATGCAAAAGGCTTGAATAAGTTTTAGGACATGGTGTTAGTATTATTAGAAGTCCCAATTTGATCCCTCTACTAAAAACTGAATCAGTACTGCCTTTCAACATATTGAAATCAAAATTTACAATCACCATTTGCGATGACATTCAGAATTAAATAAACACCATTTGGGGCATGTGGGATGACAACAATGTAATCACACATTGCTCATAAAGTTAGAACAAAGAAGTGAAAACCAATTAATCCCTATAACCTCATCGCAAGCGAAGTCCTTCTCACCAACTACCCTGATCGAACTGATCAAATCGCGCATTGTATGCCTCAGAACTTCGCCTTGAGGCACATACTGATCCAAGAACTCGTGGCTCACGAGCTGCTTCTCTTCACTAAGCCCTTTCCCTCCAAGAACCTCAAAAGCACCGTTCTGAAACACAGGAAGCTCATCCTCCTCTTTCCTCCCCAAGACCTCCTTCAAGTTCTCGCCTCCCATTGACATCTGTATTCTCTCTGGCACCATCCGAAGCTTCCCTCCCTCACATATCGAGCTCCGCAATGTATCGCTGTACCAACAACGAAACCATCCGCCGCCGCCGCCGCCGCCGGAACTGTTGGAGAGAGCACTGGAGGAAAGGAGATCATGGCGGTGGATGAAGCCGTTGCCAAAATAGGCTTCGCAGGAGCGGAAATCTACAGAGTTGGTGGGTGGTTGGGTCCAAGGGAGGTAAGAGGGAAGGATCGGCCAAGATTTCAGGAATTGGGTTTGGGTTCGAAGATGATGCAGCAAGGGACGGGGAAGGGAATGTTTGGTGGAGGAGTAGTAGGAGGTGAAGTAGAGGAAGAGGGAGAGGGAATTGAGGATGAAGAGGAGGATGATGATCTTCAGAAGATTAGTGTTTCTTCTGTTCATGGCTTCTCTGTCTCTCTCTCCCCCCTTCCCTTCTCTTGAATCTCCTCTCTCTCCTCTCAGTTTTTTACTTTTTCCGATCGCGGTGGTGAGGATCAACGCAAGTCGTCTGAAAGAAAATTCTGGTTTGACTCACCGAATAAAGGAAGGACGGTAGCGGTGGACGCGCCTTTGTGCATTTCTCAGCCGGACAGAAACAAATAGTGTGTTGCCACGTATGTGATGTCAGGTTTTTTTTCCTTCTCGGCAACAGATTTTTGCGTGATTTAGTATTGAGTAGGGCTGTGCAAAAGTCTCGTGATCTCATTCGGTTCGGTCCGATCCACAAAAATCCGATCTTATCCAATCCTGTAAAATGCTGGTCTTATAAGACCAAAAAAACTAAAAAGATAGGACTGATTTTTCGGGTAAAACCAGACTAGAGACCAAGCATGTGGATAAGGTGGTCCGGTTTGGTCCTATATAATTATTTTAATATAATTAAAATTAATTTATAAATTATTAATTAATAAGCCTTAAAAAAAAGTCTTAATCCTGCCTTGCACTTTGCACTCTAATAAAAAAAAAAAACCTCAACACTGTTACTCAACAGCACTTAGCGTCTCAGCCATTCACTCAACGTTGCTTGAGTTGCTCTCATTCTCAATTTCTTCAATGCGCCAAAGCCCTAGCCCCTGCCTTGCACTTTGCACTCTGATCTTGATCTGTTCGAACTTTGAAGGAACATGTCTGTGGGTTGATTTTTATTACTTCTGTTCTTGCTGCTGATTTTTTCCTCTGGTCTATTTTCGGTCTTTCCTCTGATTTTTTATTGAAATTATGTATTTAAATCATTTAGAGTTTGGACTGTAACTAAAATTTTATCTTCTTGGTGTTAGAAATTATTATGGATTTATTATGATTATAAGTGTTTTTATTATCTTAATTGAGTTTGTTAACTTGAAATAGATTATTGGTCATCATAAAGAAAAAAAAAAAAAAGGCCAAGTGAGTATTGGACTAACAGGACCAGTCTCCCAGTCCTATGGACCAAATCCAGTCTTGTTAATCTCGAGTTTTCACAGGACCAGACCGGACTATGGGTTATCTAACCCAGTCCTTTTCATGAAAAGGACCAGACTCTGGATTAGGCTAAAGTTCAATCTTATTTAGTCTTTTGTGTAGACCTAATACTGAGGACTGACCAGTGACCATATATCATCTTGTCCATTTTTTTCCCCAAAAAAAAAAATAGAGAGAGAAAATATCATTTTGTCCAGTAAAATTTAAAACATATAACTATAAATATAAATTAGTTTTTTAATTAAAAAAATAAAAAGATACTCTATTTTAAAATATAATACATAAAATTTTATTTAATTAAATTAGTAAAAAATATTTTTATTAGATAAAGATGTGGTGTGCCCATAGTTCGGGCTGATTTAATACAGTAATTATTAAGCCTACTGCGGCCTTTTTTTTTTTTTTTTTTAAGTCAAGGTCATTTAACACGAGGAGAAATTAAGGATCTGGGGTAGACTAGATATGTTGAATAACATTCAATATTTAATTAATGTTAACTTTTTAATACTTTCTTCCCCTGCCCCTTATAAATACTATATAATACCCAGTCGTTAGAAATTTGGGAATAAAAAAAGTTGTTTATCCTATCCGTTCAAAATATAAACTATATTTTAATTCTTTAACTTTCAATTAAGTTTTATTTTGGTTTTCCAATTTTATAAATTATCTTTTCAATCATTCATAGGTTAGTTCCATTAAAAAAAGTTTACATTAAATTATTAAATATTAAGAAATATTATTAAATATTGACATATTAATTTTAATTTTTTTAAATTAATAATAATTAGTATAAAAATAATTATTTGAAACCAATTTTATTAATGTTAAAAGATTAAAAATATACTTTATAAAATAAAGAAATCAAGTTAAAACCAATATTTTTTAACTAGCTAATGACCTAATGTTAGTAAAAATATAAAATACTTTGTAAAATGCGAACAGTATTAAATTCTTTTTCCACAAATACTCTTATTCATTGGATCGTAGAGAAATATCATATATAAAAAAAGGTTTAAGTACACATTTAATTTTGTAACTTTAATATTTCATTTTAATCTTTTAATTTTATAAATTTTTTTAAATCCTTTAATACTAATATTGTTAGTTTATTCTAACAAATTTTTCATTAAATTTTTAAATATTAATAAAATATTTTTAAATATTAAAATATTAAGTTTATTTTTTTTAAAATAACAGTAATTGATACAAAATATAATCATTTAAAACTAATGATGTTAGGATTGAAAAACTAAAAAGATACTTTACAAGAATAAAAGATTAAATTAAAATCTTATATAAAATTATAGGATTAAAAATATACTTTAGACATATTTATTTTAGTTGAAAGGTAATCTTGAAGGGTAGTGATAATTTTTTTTAGGTAAAAGGTACTTTTGGTTTTCCAATTTTATATAAGATTTCTGTTTAATTTCTTAATTTCATAAAATACTTTTCAATCTTCTCACCCTAACACGATAAGTTAACAAATAATTACTTTTGTATAAATTATTATTATTTTAAAAAATTAATTTTAATATGTCAACATGTCAAAATTTTGTGAATATTTAGAAGTTTAATGTAAAAATTTTTCAATGAAACCACAAGTATTAGGAATAAAAAGCTGAAAAACTTTTTATCACATTAAAGAATCAAAATAAAAATACTAAAGTACACTTTAATAACTGTTTTTATTATTTTTAACTATTTTTTAATCATTATGAAATAGTTAAAAATGTCCAAAACATTTTATGATGGTAAAATAATTCATAAGGAGTTTTGGAAAAAATAATTAAATAGGAGTATATGTGAAAAATTTTCATAATATATTTTAAAAATTTTGAATTAGGTCTTATCAAAAGTAACAAGCGCTCAAAAAAATTGAGCACTCTCTCGAAATAAGGAGGGAGCATTACGTTTTTTAAAACAAATTAACCATTCAATCTAATTGAATTAATAGTTTGCCTCAGGGTCATTTTTTTCCTCATCCAATTAAGTATCCTAATTATCTTCAAATATTCCGACCAAAAATACTTACCAAAACAATTTTTTTTATTTTTCTTTTTTTAAGAAAACAGTTTTTGAAATCAGTCAAACAATCCCTTAATCTCTTTATATCATATTTTACTTTCTACCGTCAACATGTGCATGCCATGTACAAACTTCAAGTTTCATCTTCTGATGTTAGACTTCATGGGAAATCCTGATTCAGAAGGACCTGTTTCATGTCAAGATGAGGTAAATTAATGGCTCGATCATACCAAAAAGTGCCAGTCTCCCTCTGATCTTCCGCCGTGAATAGAAGAAGTAACTCACAGATACTTCATTGATTTGATTCAATCCGGTTTCTTCAAGTTTAAACAATTTAAGAAGCTGATGTTAGCCTAAATAACTCTTGAACCTGATTTAACTCCTTCTATGACATCAAAACAAAAACCCACCTAGAATATTAGTTAAGCAGTCAGGGACACCACTCATAATCAAGAACAAAGGCAATACCAGAAAACATTAAAATAACCTAACAATTAGGTAGCCTGAAATGAAACTGATTTATTACTTCACTATTGAGATACACGCTCTATGAACTGAAAAAGAGTGAAGAACAAACCCCCAAGACAGTCTGTTCTTTAGAAGGTCTTGCATCAGAAGAAAATCACATGCCTTAGATGCATGCCCAGCCCAGAATTACTTTATTAATCTCTGCCACTTAGAAGATGCTTTATTCATAAAGAAGCAGTTTTTCACTCGTTTTCCCCACATTGATCTCCTGAGGATACTGTTTGGTATATCAGTAAATTATGCCCCTGGACGTCTTTTATTTTTATTTTTATTTTTTTATTAGTCTTATAAAACGATTGTGCGAAACCTATATTTGCCATCTTAACATGTTTCACTTTCATATGCATTAAATGGAACTTAAGGCAGAAGTTCTGAGAAATAAAGAGTGAAGACTGAAAGCAGGCATGCAGCTCCCAACATATCAATATTGTTTGCTTTGACTAAGGATAACTAAAAACTGATACAGGCACAGCCCCGTCCAAGCTGTGTAACATGAAAATTAATATCTTCAGAAAGTTTCCCCTAACTTGTCGGTGACTAACCCTCTCACAACTCACAGGATCCGCCTTCTTAAACCACTCAAATTGCAGAACCAACAAATGAATTACAGGTTATAAGCTTCATACCTGTTTCTCACTTCCCACAGATGCTGGAAGTGCTGCAAACAAAGCATCAAGCTGCAGAAGATACAGCCGTTCAGTGGACCGCTGAGGAACAATGCGAAAAAAATATTTTGGAGGGTTCATAATGAAGTCAGAAGGCAGGTAAGAGAATCAGCAATCAAGCACCCTTTTCCCACACTTTTCCAAAACCAGGATCGCATCAGTCGGCCTTTGAGAGAACCATGGAAATGGATTCCACACCCATTTCCCCAACTATTATGACAATTACATCCTTCTTCCCCGAAGATAAGAGAAATGTTCTTTCCAAAATAAACAGTGCCATATCATACGGCAAGTGGCGACTAACTTGTCCTCTAGAACATATATTGAAACGACTCCTAATAGAAGCCCTCCATGTGTCAAGCACTGACACTTGGACAAGTTTGGACAGTATTCTTCGGAAAACAAAAGGTAAAAATAAAACATTACTGCCAGCTTAGTAGCCTTTACCAAAGAAGCACTCATTTGAAAAGGGTTAGCATCTCTTGGAATTGTCTCAATGGTATCAAAAGTTCGGTTCACAATCAAATTAACTTGTTTTTGTAATTGAAAGATTATATCCATTACAACAACCACTTCCAGGATGAGTCATTTTACCTAGTAATATTAAACTGCAACAGAGTAAACACGGGTGATAATTAACGTGGATGTATATCTACATTTGTGTGATGTGAGCATGCGCAAATATATTAAAATTACAAGTTCAAAAGCAAGCTGCATGATAAGGTGAAAAGACACAATCTTCTGGTACTATATACAGCAGATGAGATCATAAAAAACTGATGGACATGCTCCTGAATGTTCAAAACTTCAATAAAGACACACACAAAGAAGGATAGACTTGTTGAAGGGCAAGGACCTTAAAAGTGGCATAGTGCCACAGTCATGTGTATGTTCACAATTGGAAAGTCATAATATTAGGACAGGACATTATGAATAATTTAAAACGAGTCAGGATCTTAAAATTTTGAAGTAAAATATCTAGCGTGAATTTAAGAAAAACATCGTAGAGTGAGAGAGGAAGGTACTGCTAGTTTCCCGTAACTACACAACCTTATAAAGAAATTGAAAAATTCCAACTCCCAATTTGTCATCCAGATTTTAGTTAACTTAAGAAACATATAAATTAGACTCATAATAGAAGATTAGTGACCCGTATAGGCTATATCGCATCAGAATAAGTATAGAGGAAACCGTAAAATTCCAATCCTATAAACAGTTTGCAAAACTAAAGATGCTCGAGTGACGCAGATTTATCAGGAATGGAATTACTGGACAATCAAGTAAGAAGAATCCCAGAAATAGAAGGAGTCACTCCAGCTAAAGAAGAGCATAAAATATTTGATTTCAGAGGTACCACTTACTTACGGCACTCAAATATAATAAGCTAGAATATGAATCTGAAAATAAAACTTTAAATTGGTTAGATTAGGGATTTCAGGATCAAGAAATACAATTTCGTATCGTACCCTTATCTCACGATTCAGTTGATAGTTTCGATTTTGCAATTCACTGAAGTGAGAATATGTAGAAATTTCAACACTCCATCGCGTGATTGAAAAAAGCAAGATACGTAAAACCGGACCGGTCATTAAACCGGTCATGGCACTGGGTCACGGGTTAGTGGTTCAATCAGGGTTGAACCGGGGGTTGAACCGGTGGCAAACCGGTCATGATTAAAATAATACAATTTAAATAAAAAGACATTAATTATAAAAACATTCAACTAAATCCAACCACTCAAAAGTCTAACAATAATAAAATACTATATTTTTGGACTTAGCATGCTCTATCTCTAATTTTTTATTTTTTGACTTTAATTTTACTTTTTTTTGTTATTTTTTTCCGAACTCAGAGCTCTGAAAAATTAAAAATGAAAAAAAAAATCAAAAACGACGTCGTTTTGGAGTAAAAGCCTGAAAAAATATTAACCCGGTTAACCCAGTCAACTCACCGGGTTATCCGGGTTATACCGGGTTGAACCCGAGTTGACCGGGTTACACCGGTTCACTCCCTCACCGGGTTAAGTGCAAACCCAGACCGGACAGGGGACCGGTTCACCGGTTTCCGGGTTGACCCGACCGGTCCGGTCCGGTTTTCAATACCATGGAAAAAAGTAAAACATTGATCAAATAATCGCATCATGCGGAGTAGCTAAGCATAACGTTGAAAGTTGAAACTAAAATGTGAAGCGACTTATGAACGGCTAAGCGACTAATGTTAGGAAATGAAAGGTAGCTTAGCTAGGCTCTAACTAATTTACGAAACAAGACTTTTTTTTTTTTTTGCAGAATGGAATAGATTATCATACTTTTAGCTTGATTAATAATTAAATTACATTGACTCTGAGATGACTTGAATAGCTCATTTGGTTATATTTTGCGAGTAGTCTAAGTACATTATTCATGATTGTCAGTTTGTCACTAATATGATTTTTTTTTTTTGTAAAAGCTATATAGTTATGTAGATGTTAATAATTAATAATAATAGTAAAATGTTGTATCAAAAATAATCTAAGCTGTTCGTTACATTTTATAATGATATCCAACGTTCATTTTAAATTATATTTTAGGTACTTTTAATATTGTATTATTAAAATGAATGGCCAAGATCATTTAAAAAAGCTGATGAGCACAGAACACGTATTAAGGTCCATTCAATCAATTTTTTAGTATCATTTAAAATTTTATCTTTTTTTGTTCTTTAGTATTATTTGTATCAAATTTCTATATTCTTGGCCAGAAATTTTTCTTGGTTTTCTCCTTTTCACACGAGGTTCTATGGGATACATTAGCATGGGCTGAACATGTCAAATTCTGTCATAGATCATTGGTAAATAAAACAAAGAAGCTTAGATTGTTATGCAAAATTAGATTATCACTTGAAATACATCTTCATGAATGTAGACAAATGTGTAGATTGGTTTGCCTATCAGGCATTTTACAAGACTTTAAATATCAATATTTTTAATTATGCATTTTTAGAATTAAAAATTTGTTAAACTCTTACATTACTTGACCTTGTTATTTACTGCATGGTTTTCTGTGGCTTTTAAAAAGAAGAAGCAAGCAGCTCTAACTTTCGATTTCCAATGAGAGGTTTACAGCAGTTATTTCTATATCAATTTTTTTCCTGCTCTATAACTAAATTCCAAATGAAACCAACAAAAAAAAACTAAAAACCAAAACCAATTGCAGCTTCAGATCTCCAATGGCTAGCCTTCTCAAACCCATTAACACAGTTCTCAAAATCACTCACAGTTTGATCAATCTCCTCTTGAGTGTTCATCACAAACGGTCCAAACTGTACCAGAGGCTCACCCAACGGTTCACCCCCAACCAAAATGAACCGAACCACCTTACTGCTAGACCTATTCCAAGCCTCCAAGCAATTCCCAGAAGAACCAAGAAGAAGAATGTGATGTGAAGTCACAGGCTGAGATTTAGGGCTGCCAAACACGCCCTCTCCTTCCAACACATAAACAAAGGCATTCCAAGACTCTGGTATGGGTTGTTGCAAGTGAGATCCTGGTTTGAGAGTGAAGTCTAAGTACATAGTTGGAGTCCTTGTTTGGATTGGAGACTTTGTTCCTAAGGCTTCACCAGCTATTACTCTCACTTTGATTCCATCTTTTGAAGCTTCTGCGATGTCCTTACTCAGCATCTCTTGATACCTTGGCTCAATCCTGTCAGACAGATCATGTTGGAACACAATGATTAGTTGGTTAAACCAAAGCTTAGCTTCTAAATTAAGGAACTTTTTGTTTGGTACGGATCAATTTGACGTGACAATCAAGGTTTTGTTAAATAAAGTTCTTTAAAAGTTAGTACAGAGTTTTGACTTAGGAATTAACGTTGTACATGTACTGTTAATAATTGCCAGAAAAAAATTTGACCAAAGAGAAAATTTAGGAGGAAAAAACAAAAATGGGGCCTGGTTAGAAATATGTTTTAGGAATAATTTTCTATTCTTCAGAATAAAAGAATAAAAAAATTTATTTGATAATATGTTTTTAAAAAATATTTTAGAGAATAAAAAAAATAATATTGTTTTGAAGAACGAAAAATAAAAATAATTTTCAAGTGTTCTAAGATTATTGTTTTGAGAACAAGGAAGAATAAAAAAATACTTATTTCATTATTTTTTTATTCTTAAAACATGTTTTATAAAATATCAATTTTCAAAATAATAAAATAAAAACAGTTTCAAACAACCCTAAGCCTTTTGTTTTTGTGTTTTGTTATTTTTCACATGAACAGTTTTCAAAAATTACATTAGATAATTCAAAAACCACAAAAGTTGAGAAACTGGGAGCACCAACGAACATGTTGTTCTTATTATTGAAGTTTCCACCATCGAGTATGGGTGAGGCATGTTGTTTCTGGTGGTGGCCATTTCCGATGGATATGCACTCTTGACATCACTGAGTGCTCTATTCTAAAGCACTTTGTATATGAAATGGTCCATGATGTGGAATCATGAGATAAAGTCTTGTGTGACACTGATCTTGACCTATTAACATGCATACATACATATACATATATATATTCCAAAGGTGTGAAACATGCACTTGACTTTTCCTTTGTACAAAAAGAACAGAATTTCTTTTTTGATTCCCCAGTATACGGCATCCAAAGTAACCCTCTAATCTAAAGCACTAATTAAAAAATACTGATGATGTGGAGTGACGTGACATATATGTCAGGACCCTAAATTATGATTTTGGTATTTCAATATTTTTTTAACTAAAGTCAACTAATAAAAAAATAATAATAGAATACGCCAACCATATATGTGCTGACTTATGAATAAACTTACTGCTAACCTTATCAGATAAGATTTTTTTTAAAAAAGACTTGTTTGTCCATTTATAATTGTTTGATCCATCAAAATTTTAAAACCATATTAATAGTTGAAGCTTGACAGTGGCGTTTTAATAGACTAAATGATCCGTTATTATACTACAGTTGTATCAACTTTAAAGTTTCAACGGATGTATTCTTGTTTAGAGGAGCTCCCTTATATGAAGGAAAGACAAGGCAATATATATATATATATATATAATAGACGTAAAGAAGAAGGAAGAAATTGAAAGAACTTACATTTTATATTTGGAAGGAAGGTTGATCCAAAGCTGCAGGCCCTTTTGGGTGCCTTGAGCTGCAGGCATCTCTGAGTGGACAATCCCTCTGCCTGCAGTCATCCACTGCAAATCACCAGCTTCTATCGTTCCCTTGTGACCTTCAAAATCTTCATGAGTCACAGCTCCCTGATCACACAAACATGTACACCGCAAATTATAATTGTATGTACATGATTAATGCTGCTATGTGGCTGAGATTTAATTAATTTGTCTTACTGAACTTGAAGGCCCCACATGTATTTAAAACAGAAAAACTCATTTTGACTCTTTTATATATATACTGTTGAATGGGCCAGCATTAAGAGGTTAGAGTCAGATCGAATCATGGTGCTTAAATTGACAAGGTTAAGTAAAAAGAGCTGCAAAATGACTATTAGTTACAACTTTTGGCCAACAGTAAGTGTCCGGCACAGCAATTGGTGTCAAATCTAGGGTTGTATATTTGAAACGCGAGGAGGGGGAAAAAAATATTGAAGGGCTGGCATCTTATCTGTCACATACTGATATAATTAAGTGCTTGTTTAATTTGGGCTTTTAATATCATAAAAGTCCTTTGGATAAATACACCTTTGCCAGATGTTATTTGGTTAATTAGTATTATGATATATTATTTAAAGTTCATTTGTAAGGGCCATTATAGATCATAAAGTACTCACAAAAACAACTCTAAGTAGAAAGAGTTCTGCCCTAACTATTTAGTTATAATTTTTGACTTGACCGTAAATGCCCAATTAAACATGTATGTGTATATATGCATGAATGTATGTATTTATGATTTCACAAACAAATACGTGTATGTGACGCATGCAGGGCGTAGACAACATAGTAACACAAAAGGCAAGCTGGAGTTTGTTATCCTGGCCAAGGAACAAGACAGCAACAAGTGGGGTCATATCTTTTTTTTTTCTTGCTTATGGAATCAGTTGTTGCTGGCACCTAGGTCAACTTTACATGGTTGTACTTTGGTAACTCTAATTAAAGAGGTTCATTTGGTATCCAGGCATAAAGTTATAGCTCGTAATTCATATGTTGCTGGCCAGCACACAGATGGCCACCAACAGAAATATCTGATATTTAGCAGATAACTAAAAAATTTCAACACCTAATATTGAACTAATAACTCACATATCATTGGTTCATTTTTAAAATTAAAAGCAAAACTTGATGTGAAAGAACATTAATTCTAATCATTTTTTCCCAGTTCCTACTCCCAAAACCTTCTTTCGTAACAAAGCTTGAGATGATACTGTAAAATTAGACTAGTTGGTTTGAAAGCCAAACACTTCATCTTTTATTTTTATTTTTTTCCTGACCCTTTTGTCATTCTGTTTTTGAAATCCCAGAAAAGGCAATGATGATATTAAGTTACATTTTTATAGGAAGCTTGAGTAAATTTATAAACTGAAATGATAAATTTGGTGTGTACCTGTAACATGTATGTGACAGTCTCAAATCCTGTAGAAAGAAAACACAGCAGAGAAGGAGAAGGCAGTCAGAATCTCAGAAGATTTTTGAGAACCAATACGAAATATTAATAACAGAGAAGAGAGAGCTTGCAAACCTCTATGTGGATGATCAGGAAATCCAGCAGGGGCAGTGACTGCAGAATTCAAATATTTTTATTCTTAGAAAAGGAAATCTGAGTCTTAATAACTATAAACAGATAGCTCTTTTTCTTTTTTCTGAAGAAAACAGAGATACCCACCTGAGAATTCATCCAATACAAGGAATGGATCAAAGTACTTCAGCTCAAACCTGAAAACAAAACCCAGAAACCTCATTAATCTAAGAAAAATCTCAAGTTTCTCAATGTTCAGTTGTTTCCATTGCAAACAGGAAGGAAAGATTCTGGACAAAACTTGAGTGGTCCTTGCTTCAAAGTTTTCCAATGAAATAAAAAGGACAACATGAAGAGAAACTTTATGAAAACATTGAATTAAACGACGTTTAACAATAAAATTTATACACAAAAATAAAAAAGAAGAATGTAACTAAAAACTGCATGTAATAAGCTCAAGCATGAAAAAACCCTGAAGCAGAAGAAGAATATAGCAATTATGTTGTTACCGTCCAATGCTTCTTCTAACAACGGCCCCAACACCTTCATGTTGAGGTCTGGCCAAGAACTTTCTGACTACAGGACGTGGTTCTGTCATCGAACTGCAAATTTATCTCAGTGGCATTTTGTAAAACAGTTGGGAAACAAACTTAAATTGTGAGGAGCTAAAGGAGGACACCGCAACATATATATAGAAGTGACGATGGAGGGTTGTGGCGTTTAGAGAGAGAGAGAGAGAGAGAGAGAGAGAGATTTTAAAGAAGAGAGAAGTTTGGCGGCCAAATAAGACATCCGAATAAATATGGAAATTGAAAGAGAGGAAGTTGGCTTGCTTGAGATTATGGGATTGAATTGAATTGAATTGAGGGACTTTTTGCTGATCCTTGTATCAACGTCAGCATAACGTCCTCATGATGTTGCTTCCTGGCAATCACAATCTCAGCCGCTGCATGAATGCCACGTGTCAGTACGGAAAATGGAAGAATAATAGTTACTCGAGTGATTGAATCAATAACGCTTTTGCTCCCTGATAATTTTTTTTTAACAAAATAAATTTAAAATGTAGATTTAAGTAATTGTAAATTTAGAAGTTTTAATTATAAATAAAATATTTAAATTTTAAATGCAATTCTTATATTATAATTGAGATTTTTATTTATAACTGTTTAAATTAATATTTATAACTCAGTTTTTTGAAAATTTTGTGAAAACTTAATTGTTATTTGCATGGATTCAATACACCATGTCATCCATGCTACATCCAATTGAAGCATGCTGTGCTAAATGACTATAAATATAAATTAATTATGACATCAGGGCTTGGTTTAAATATGGAGAAAAGAGTGGAGGAAAAACAAGGAAGAGATAAAACCAAAACAAAAATTTTCTAAAAATAAAAAAATTATTACTTTTAGGAGTGTGCTTTCCTAATTTTCCTTCTTCCTCATTTTTCTTCCCGTACAAATGAAGGATTAACAATAATAGAGAGATAAAAAACAAAAAAATGAATAAGCATTTTATTCTAAAAATAAAGTAATAAAAAATAATGACACAAAAAATTTTATTTAATTGAACTGATACAATTTTATTAAATAGAGCATGAATGACATGATATATCAAATTGATAAAAGAATTTCACAATTTTGAGATCTAGTTGTTATTCTACCAAAACCTCATAATAAACCATTATAAAGAGAGACACACATATAATAATAAGATAAAATATACTCCCTCCATTTAAAAATATAAAATATTTTTTGAAAGGTTAAATTTTAAAAAATGTAAGGTATTTTTAATCTTTTCAGGTGTAATTATTGCCTTTTTTTCAAAATTATCCCAATTGAATAAATCATTTTATATTTATTTTAGGTTGAAACATCCAATTAAATAGGGAGTAAATATGAAAAGATAGAATTAATTTGATAATAAATAACTATTTTATTGAGAGTACAATTTGATTAAAAATGTCTTATATTTTTTAATGTAATTTTTAGAATTTAATTTTGATTGACATATAAACTTTTAATTTTTTTCAATTAATAGAATATTACATGTTAGAACTTGGATACCAAATCCATCATAGAAAAAAAATTAAACAAAATAAATTTTCAAAGACAAATATCCTATAAACAGATACAGAGTCAAAATTCTAAAGTTGATATTGGCCAATAATTCTCAACTCATGCATAACTGTGATTTTTCCAAAAGAAAAAAACACGGAGAGAGAGAGAGAGAGAGAGAGAGAGCATAATTGTGAGTTTTTTTTTTTTTTTTGCGATCGAAAAATGGTTAAAGTGATGTTGAAGCAATTAATTTAATTAACCGTGTTTTCACTTTTCAGTACTTATCATTGAAACTAACTATTAATTAGCATCATTTTCAATATTAACTGATAATTATGATAAGTCCTTAAATTTTGTACAACAACTTCATCATTGCGATCATGATGATCACACAATTTCTTAATATCTGAGTCACATCTTTCATTTCATCATCAAATGGAACCTTGTTTTCCAGAACTTCTACACAGTTGAATTTTGATTCCGGGAATGATTTGAATGTGTCAACCACGAATTATTCCTTTCTAACTGCAGTTGAGATCCTTTATTCAAAGAAAAGGTCTTAGGCCATCAGGTGACATTTTCTTTTAAGTCAAGGTATTATCTTTAATTACTCCCTCAACTTGTATATATAAGGTGGAAAGAAAATATTTTTTAAATTTTATTTATAAATTATATCATTAAATTTTTATAATAAATTATCTTTTTACCCTTCATTAAATATTAGGGAGAGTATTGTATATATTTAACACTGATAAAGTTAAAAATTTTTTAAATTTTTAGATAAAGTTAATAAATTTTAAAATTTTGCTTGATTCAAACAAAATATATTCAGAATGACTTATAAATATGATTGAAAAAATAAATATATAATTATTTATTTATTTTTATTTTATCTCTCAATATCTTAAAAAACTTTAAATATTACCATCACCCAAACAAATCTAAACCCCTGCTGTGCCACCCTCAGTTACACTTATTTACTAAATATGGCCATAATGTGTACTACTATCGTCAAAAAAATGTAAAATACTTTAATTAAATTTTATTTTTAATAAAGTAGTTATTTATTTTTAAATTAATTTTATTTTTTTATATTTATTTTTATTTAATAAGGTGTTTTATCTTAAAATAAATATATAATAATTTATTCAATAAAAAAATTTTTAAAAAATAATAATTATATCTTAAAAGATTAAAAATATATTATATTTTTTAATACTTAATCTATTAAAAAATATTTTATATTTTTAAATGATTGAAGTGTTTACATATAATCTAATCTCAACCCCTAGAAGTATAAAAAGATTTGCAGGGCTATTGGGAATATATGGCCTGATGATCTGGTGCCGTAAAAAAGTCAAGCTCAAATTTAATACAGAGTTTCTTTGCAAGTAAATATGTCAGCTTTTAAAACGCTCCGTTTCTAAAAGCTGAAAAAAAAAAAAAAATCTTCACATATGTCCATGGGTGAGACTTGAGCATTGAACGTCCGTTACATGCGTTGTCTATTTATATTGATTGAACACCCACCTGACTTAATTAATTGCCTTTGGAATTAGTTTTTTTTCCTTTTCTAATATTAACTCTTTAAATTTGCAAGGCCTTATCGAAAATCTTGAATATACTGTCATTTCTTTGCACCATTGATAAAAAAAAAATTTAACCTACAACATTTGACATTCTTGAGAAAAAAATAAATTTCACATTTATGAAGATATATAATTTAAATTTTTAACAGAAACAACCTTCATTAAATTTAAATTATTTTGTTGTTTTCCGTACCATGTAATGTCACTTGTTACTTTTTTGTCCCAAAAAAAAAAACAAAGATGTTAACAAAATCTAAATAGTGTTTGAGATGGTGGTATAATTCTCTATTCAATATGCATATGCACGCCTTCAAAAATAATTAATTTAATTTTATTATTTATGATATATTGATTTGGAATAAAAATATGTGTTATCATATATGATACATCTTTTTGATGATCCAGAATGAAATGAAGAAAATGAATTTATAAAAACATAAATTAATATTATTAAATTAATTAATGATAATGGTGGGTTGCAGAATGAAGAGGGAATGAGATCATGAGGGCAAAAGCATGACGCAATGGGGGAAAAGCTGGTCAAAAGTGAGGAGAGAATGAAAGAGAAATATGAATGGAAAAGCATGGAATGAATAAATGTGTGATATTCAACGAATGATGATATTTGATATGCCCAATCATGATGCTTTGCTTTGCTTATTGGCATTGCCTTGTATCTTCCTGCTTTTTGCTTCCTCACTTGGGGATTCTCTTTGCCTCTCCTTTTGAACTTCCCTTTGTCTTTTCACAATGTTTCATCCAGAAAAATGAATGAAGAACTAATGGTACAATGCAATTCCTTGTGGCATTACCAAGTTTGGATTGAAAGGCTTTTCATGTTTTAATTCTCTGTGGGGGCATGACGTTTGACTCTTATTTCAGATAGCCTTTAATTAGAGGTCATATGAATGTTGGACATATTTCAAATTTGACATATGTCTTATTGTTTCATGCTAATGGATTTTTTTAAATCTCAAGCTAATTAGCATTACCTTAGACAAAAAATGAGATGATCCCTCCATAAAAAAATGTGAGATATTTTTAACCGAATCACAATATCAATAAAGTAATTAATTTTCTCTCAATTAATATTATCTTTTCATATTTATCTCCATTTAATAGAATATTTTATTTTAAAATAAATAAAAAATGACTTATTTATTAGGAGGCACCTTTGGTAAAATTAAGCACGTTAATTACATTTTAAAATATTAAAAATGTCTTAAATTTTTTAACATTCAAACCCTCAAAAAATATCTTATACTATTTCTTTAACAAAGGAAGTACATGAATAGATGTAAAAAACAAAAATTAAACCTTTCTAATTTGTCACAAAGAAGAAGAAGAATTTTCAACCTTCATTTTGTAACCTTGTGTAAATTTCTCATGGTAACAACTCAAGATTCAATCATCTTCATGTGCTTCAATCATACGAAAACTTTGACCAAAAAAAAAAAAAGAAAAGAAACAATCATACGAAAACGTTATGGAGAGAAATGAAATTGTCAAGATGTTGACTGATGCAATATGCGGGGGAGCTTTTTATGGTGAGCATTTTGAGGTGTGTTTGTATTAACCACCTCACAATCACGCATCATGCTTATTGCTTTGATGATGCACTACACTAATTTACACTCCCTTTTTATTTTTTTTGTGGCCTTTTTTATTCATCATTTTGATCATGCCAATAAGATCATGATCATGCTACTTAAGATCTGACATTCATGAGAACAGCAAAACAGATGTAATGGAAATATCCGCGACAACTGATGATGGGAGAGTTTAATAATAATAACAGTTAAGTCAATTAATTATGTTGGGCATGTGGCCACCAACATCATGCCCAATTCATAGGTTTCTCAAATCCACTAAACATATGTCAAGCTTTCTCCATTCAAAATTATAAAATATTTTTTAATAAAAATTCAGCATTTCAAAATACAAAACATTTTGTTAAAATTAATATTTTATTAAATAAATTTATTTTAATATTATTCATTCTCTCTCTTTTTCATTTTTTGCTGCTCTTTTTTTTAATATATTAAATTACTTTTTAAAAAAATTTATATTTTTATTTTTTAAAAAATAAAATTATTAAGTATATTTAGTAAGATTTATTAATTTATGAGATTTTATTTAAAAATATTTTATAATTTAAAATGGGGGAGTAGAATATAAATATTGGGCCTTCAAAGAAGAGAGAACATATACACTTGCTTTGCATATGATTTTTTAAATAGGCAAACATAGCATACACACACACATCATTATCAAACATATTTACGCATGAATTTCTGATGGGTTCAATTTGCCTTCATTTTTTTTTTTCATTTGGGTTGGCTTGAAAATTTTCTGCGTGTTTTCCGGACAATAAAAGTGGTAATAGAATTTCTAAACAGTCTTATTATTATGACATCAGAGATTGAACAAAAAGTTGGTGCCAGATTTTCAATTGAATTATGTAAAGTTTCATCGAATTTCAAAAACCAATTAATCATCTATGATTTATCATAATACTTTTGCTTGCTAGCTCCACACAGCCATTACACAATTGTAAGAAATATTCATGTGGGATCAGAAGCAAGAAAAGGCATTACTACATTTTGACAAATCTGAACCCTTACTTGTTCATCTCATGAAAAACGCACCCAAAAAAAGTAACCATAAATACTCATCCATGATAGCAAAAGGTCCAAAAAGGTTCATCAAACAGGAATAACTTAACATGTACTCAGGATTGCGTTCATCTAATTAACCCAGGTAGAGATTGGGGAAATGGGAGAGAGAAATGGACCTACATTAAGGTATAACAACTAAGATAACAGCTAAGTGATAGCAACATAAAGTGCTAAATTCTGCATGATGAACATTTTGGGAGGAATATGACACTCAAAGCAGAAGAGGAACAACAAAGAAGGCTAGAAAGAAAAAAATGATCCTGATAGTGACCTCAGATTGTGCATTTCCTGGGGGCGAAGCTCCTGACCTATTTTCGGTAGAAAAGGAGGAATTTGTGGGCACCTTCGAAACAGGAGGCAAAGATGGCTCTGACACTTCAGATTCTGTGAGAACTGGGAGTGGAGCCTCAGCTGGTGGCAAATCATCATCTGTGATAAGTCCAAAAAGAGCGCCGGGGCGAGCAACAGCCATGTAAGGTGGTGTTTTGTCACCCAAATTTAAACATTTGTTCCCTGTAGTAAGATGAGCACATCAGGAATCAGAGGTGAAAAAATATTTACAATACAGCTCAATTTGCTATAGGACCAATCCAAACAAACACAAATGAGTAGGTTGATATTTGGATTCTTGAAAGATATGTCCTTTCTTAATTTGATTCTCCAAATGTTGGCCTTTGGATTTCAATCCAATAAATTTCATTTCGTCTTC
Organism: Prosopis cineraria; assembly: GCF_029017545.1. Taxonomy (NCBI): domain Eukaryota; kingdom Viridiplantae; phylum Streptophyta; class Magnoliopsida; order Fabales; family Fabaceae; genus Prosopis; species Prosopis cineraria. The sequence goes on along the minus strand of NW_026556266.1, from coordinate 12,338 downwards.
AAGCACTTGGTTAAATTTTATGTTATTTCTGAGGCAACATATATCCACTTTTATTAACTTTAGGTTAACGGTATTAACATGAGGACTTCATTATAAGATTAAAATGAGAAGGCCAAAATTTATAGGATTGAACTGAGAATTGTGTATGCTTTGAGGACCAAATTGTCAACTCAGTCAAAATGAAACAAGAAAAGTATTAGTCTGTTTATAGTATTGTTATTTCTACAGCTATCCAGGAGCAAAATTACTACGAGCAAAAGTATGGCGGAGAACTAGTAATGCAAAGTGCCTGAAGTTATTTAAAAAAATAATAATAATAAAAGAACATAAACCAAACATTGCCAAAATTTTCACCTGCAATTTAGAAATATGGAAACAAAGACTTGGATGCTATTAGTGACTTTCATGTGAATTTCTTTCAGCAGAAACACACACACACACGGTGGTCTTGCACTTACTTTTGTATCTTTTAGCTGTCTTGGGGAAATCTGTGATGACACCATCAATGTCCGCTCCGCGAACGAATGAGTTGATCTCAACAGTCGCATCTGAGAAGAAGTCCCATGCCTGAGAAGTAAACTCATTGCTGAAGCTTTCTACATAAACAGAGAGTTTGGAGGATTTTAGCTTTGACACTATCCTGGTAGAGCCAATCAGGAATTCTGAATTAAGAGGAAATACTGATGTCTTCTTGACAACCACAGAATCAGCCACGTTTTTTATATCCTCCACAGCTGAATCAACAGCATCACCAACGTCTTCATCGATTTTGTACACAAGCTCATATTTTGTTTTCTCCTTAAATTTCTTTAGCACAGAACTACTAGCGGACTGAATCATAACCTTATGGGCCTCTGACTTGTCATAACCTGTTTTGCTCAAGGTATCAATCACTGCATTAGTCACACGTAATCCTTCCTTCTCTGCAAGATAGGCTGCATTCTGATAAAAGTAAAACACATGATTGTGAGAATAAATTGAACATCAGCAAGGACAATTGACAGCAAAAAAAGTTATTCAATATTCATCTTTTAGAAGGTTCAGGACATGTCATCATTCACCATCATAATATGCAGCCATTTGTACTGTACCCACCAAAAAAATAATTTAAGTTACAAAAGGACTTTAAAAAGAACGTAGTGTGCAAAGGTTTCTCTTAATTTTTTTCTAGTCTAGTCATCAAATTGGCCTTAAGTTTGGATGCTAGATCCCCAAGTCTTTGCTTCTACCTATAAGTGGACATAGGTGTGAAAAGAGAAGGTAGAATGATAATTGAAGACCCTGCAAGAAGATTAATGTAAAATAAAGACCTTTGAATTCTAAATTCCTAAATTTTCACTTTTCAGTTGTAAAATCCGGAAATTTCAGTTATAAAAGTTCTTTTGATATTTTTCAAAGGTCCTTATCTGTCATTCTCCCTTCTTTGGAGACCTTGCAAGGAAATTAATCAACAGCATGAAAGAATCAACACCATGCTTGTGAAGAACAACTATCATAGTTAGAAGATAGGAAAGGGGCGGGGCAGGGGTTGTACCCTTGACACAGGGACGTATCTACATTGTGGCTTATGGGGGCAATTTCCCCCACAAGATTAAAAAAAGTTACATATAATAACCCAAAATCTTTCAATTGCCCCCTTTAAAAAAATTCAATTGCCCCCTATCCTAAAAGAAAATTTTCACTTTTCCCCTCAAAAGATCTCTCTTATCCTCTAAAAAAATTATTTAACTCAAATCTCATCTATATTTTATAATCTTGAATAAAAGGAGGGAGAAATAATTTAAAAAATAATTAACATTTATCTTATGTAACAAAATTGTCCCCACTATATAATTTTTTCTGGATCCATCATTGCCTTGACATCATTCTCACCCCAATCTTCAGGAGTAAGGCTAATGATCTTCATCATAGATATTAATAATTGCGTGCATTGGTGGTAAAGAAAAATTGTGTACATTCATATTATCAGTTCATAAACATCTCATATGAAATGAATTTTGGGCAATGAACTCACCTCAATGATAATCATGATACCATATAGAGATGTCTGATTCTTTGTAATGGACAAGAAATCCGATAATGTTACAAGATTCCCAGCATTCTTATTATCTGGATTCCGGAACATTTCGTATTTTGCATAATAGGGATTCAATATTGAGGCTGCAAGTAAACAGTAGATATTAAAACGCAGATGCCATATTTGATCAGAATAATTTTTTAAGTGAAGGGAAAAATGAATGCGTTCATAATCAGAAGGATTGATTCAGTAGCATGCAAGATCTTGGGATTACCTCGATCAGGAATGTAAATGTCGTGATTCCATTAGGTCCATCTTTTATTACATTATAGCATTTTTTTATTACAATTATAGCGCATTTTCAAAAGCAAATTATCACATACGTACGGGCCAATCAAGGAGGGCTAACATATCAGTTTATCTTAGAACTAGAGGAACGAACATTCAAAAACTTTATTTGACTTACGCTTCAAGGTTTTTATATCGTTCCATGTCAAGTTGAATGCAAATATGCCGCTGCCAGACTTTATCTCTGGGATAGTTGCTGTGATATTTCTGAAATTTGATTGAGCGGCTGTTGTACTCTCCGTAAGATCGACGGAGCTCAAACAAAATGGTATTCCATCCTTCGACATTTGAACAGGACAGTCAAGAACATCCGCACCATCCTCTATGGCCTTTTGATAGGCCAAGTCAGTACAAGCAGGATAGTCTCCACTGGCTCCATATTTAGAAATAACCAAATTGTTAACTGAAACATGAAAATGTGTTAGAAATAAATCAATACTGAAAAAAAGCGTAGCTTCATTGGATTTGTAAAATGGAAGAATCTGGAAAATACTAATGAATAAGATAAGAATACAGATATGCAAAATTTTAACAAAGCAGTGATATATATATACCTCTTTCTGTGGCATTTTCGCCTAGGTGAGCAAAGCAATCTGCAGAATAAGAACAGACTTTAATAAATCCAGGAAATACCAATACAATCAAGCAAATAAAGGGAATTAATGCAAATGCACATCTGAGGCCACAATAGTTAAGGTTGGATGAGTAAGCAAAATGTAGACGACATAAACATTTATTAGCACGATGCAATCAAGGAATTTTGCATCATGATGTGAAAACTTTTATGATGTTTTAAGATTACACTACTGCAAATCTGCCTAAAGGAGTTTGCACTAAGCGGAGGTTAAAGGGCAAAAATTATTTTCTAGTTATTGGGTTGTCGAGTGTGAGTGGACTTGGCTTAGTGTGGAGAAAAATCTCACATCAGATAGAATTGGACTAGAGAAGAGATATATAAGTGGAAAGGACTCATAAACTTAATATCTTAAGATTTTGGGTTAAGATGCGATATCATACTCACTGATATGTGTCCTTCTAGAACAACTAAGCAGCCCAACTATGTTCTCATCTATTCAGAGATGTTCCATGGGCCCAACAAGTGGTATCAAAGTCAGGCTCCAAGAAAGAACCCTTATTGGGCTGAACTATTGGTAGTAGATTGGTGTCTTCAAAATGTGGGTGAATAAGAGAAGCATATTTATGTAGTCAATAGTTGTCAAGTGCGAATGGACTTGACTTAGTGTGGAGAAAAGTCTCACATTAGATAGAGTTGGGTTAAAGAAGAAATTTATAAGAGGAAAGGACCCATAAACTCTACACTTTAAGGTTTTAGATTAAGATATAGTGTCATATTCATTTATATGTGTCCTTCTGGAACCATTGGGTGGCTCAATTATGTTTTCTCCTCTTCAGAGATGCTCCATGGGCCTAACACTAGTTTGGATATTGAATCCTAAAAAGTCAGTTGAATTAATTTTACCAATTCCACGATCTTTTTCTGTTTTTGGGTAACTATCTATTGTACATAACTGTGTGAGTGCTAACATTTAACGAGCTCCTAGAAAGTTCGCTTGTTGTTGTATCGAGATAAAGAGAGGATCTATACCCTTGTAAGTTTTAGTTAATAAAGTTTGTTGGGCTTTACCCTGTTTTCCCATAAAAAACCTTTATAAGTGCAAATGAGTTGCACTCTCATGGGTAAGTCTGACCAAGGTTTGGTAGTAAAGATGAATAGACATACAGATGGAACAAATAATTTCAAGGGACATTGATCATTAATTCCAGAATTATTAATTTTGGCATGCGTAATTCACCTTTTAGCTGGTGAAAGTGCATGCATAATTAGGAGAGACACATTTAAGGCGATTCACTAATCAAGGGATCCGCATAGTCAGTTCCATTCCAATTCATAGTACATTACTCTAGAAGAAAAATGAACGAATGAGAAAACAAGATCTTGTGAATCGGTGCAAATGCACGCTGATTATAGAGGGCCATTCTGAGAAATAGGAAAGATACAAAACATAATTACCAATGGCTTCAGATGGAGTAATAGGGAAGTCAGACAGCACGCCATCGACAGAAAAGCAACCGTTATCAATGAATTGGAGGTATTCAGCAAGAGGATCGTAACTGTAATTAAAGCTTAGTGGAACATCACTCACAAAATCTGAAGCAAAGACTTCCAATCCCACTTTTTGAGCATCTAAGACCAAAGAGGTATGTGGCTTTAGATAATTTCTTGCATCTGTGGGCCATATGTACTCTTTGGGAACGAGAATACCATAAGCAAATGACTTGATAAAAGTAATATTTTTCAAGAGTGAGCCATAAGTCTGATTAACTGACGGTTCTGTGTCATCCTGTCTCAGAAACCTGAAAACCAGTTTTGTTGTTCTTCGGTTCACTTGCAATGCTATACTTCTTAGGAAGTTAACCTCTGGTGATGAGATATAAGTGATAACCACACTTCTAGAAATAGAGAGTATGAATCTTCTCATGCTCAATTTGTGTTTTGTGTAGAATGCATCATGCTGCGAAACATCAGAAAAGAATGAGTTGGCTTCCAAAGAAACTTGGAGACTGAATTATTGGAGTGAAATATGTCTCCTTTTTACCTGAATATTCAACCATAAGCTCGGTGGGCTGACTTGTTTGACCATGTCTTGAACAGTAAGAATTGAAAACCCAATGCCATCAAACCTTTGAGTTCGAGACATGACTCCCTGAACAACTGTTAAAAACACACAAGAAATTGTCAAAAAATGCAAAATATATTGAACAACTATTTGTTTATTTTTGGAAAAATTAATTTTGTAATCCATCCTTCAACTTTTAATTTTCTTATAACTCAATCTCTTAATTATGACTCACTTATAATTCAATTCTTCAACTCTTGACTCATTTATAATTTAGTCCCGCAATTTTGTTAATTCTCTTTTTTAATGTTAGTTTAGATCTTATATCAAATAGCAAGAGGGGGTATATTAGAGCAATATATGAACATTTCCTGTATCCCTCTTTTTTTATAAGGATAAGTTTTTTAAAAATTTAAAAAATAAAAACTGAGTTATAAATGAATTAAAAGTAGAAAATTAGGTTGCAGTAAATCATGATTGAGGGATTAAGTTACAGATGAGTTAAAAGTTGAAGAATTACAAGATTAATTTTTTCCTTTATTTTTTCTTTTTAAAATTCAGGAAGAAAAAGGTACAATAAATATTCCAAATGTTTGAGAGTCAAATTAATGCCTGATGGCTAAATGTTCTAAAAGCCACTAGATCGTTTCAACTAGCTGCATTTTAACAAAATATTATGCGCGCGCGCTTTAGATACTAGCATCAGGTAACAAATAAAGTAGTAGGAATTAAAGAAATACGTGAACGTACGCATGACATTGGACAGATCCTTCAGGGTGTAATCCACAGAAAAATACCCACGGGTCGGTACACCGTTGATTATATAATTTGTAGCTTTATTTGGGAAAACCTGAGCAATGTCTGTAGCATTGTCTAGCTTGATATCTGGAAGGCAAATCCCAGCTCCGTCTTTTGTTAATTGGACATCACACCACAGAATGACATTTCGTATACTGGTTGCCAATGCAAACTTATAGGCATGCACACTAGAATCAGGAAATAGCCCTGAAAAGCCCCCACGTGCTATGACTAGCGGTGCATTTCCTGCATAACAAGAGCATGAGTATGTTTAACTAAATTTGGAATATAATTGATGTTCCTCTTCATGAGGGAGGGGATTAAAAAAAAACAAAAAGACATGCCACAGTAAAAGAGAATTAGGTCTTGAAATACAAATATACGTGAAATTCTGTTTTTAATGGCTTCTTGAGTTGAAAATATCAACAGATCTGGATCTTATTATATTTATAGTAGAGTTTAGTTGTTAATTGACCTTTGTCCCACAACTCATCATTTGAGCAATAATTTTTGCATTCAACACAAGAAACACCGCACCATAATGGAATAATTTGATATCACTCGCAGCAAATATTAGAAAAAGAAAGCTTCTTTTAATTAATAGCGGAGAAATCAAACTCAACAATAATTAAGCAGCAGGTCAGCTTCATCAATTTCCTTGGAATTTAGACAAATGATAGATCTTCCATTTGGCAGCGCATTCCTGAGAATTTCCACCAAACACAACTTGACAAAACCAACATCTTAAACCACCAAGAACAAAAGGCTGTAATGGACAGAAACTTCAATTAGCCTCTCTTTTTCTAGAATCAGCAGACATCAATGGAATAGTAAAAGATAAACATCCGAGTGTTCACCGTAGTCTTTGTAGATTTTTTCAGCAGCATTGCAGAAACTACCTGCTCATTGTAAACTAGTAGAAAATTGAAGAGAAAATCGAAGTAAAACAAGAAACATACCGCTGAGTGTCTTCCAAGTGGTTCTGTTTGATTGCCGAGCAGAGACTAGAGCTACCAGAGAGTGAAGAAGCAGCACAACGACTAGACGAGAGAGTGCGCCCGAGCTCCACATTCCGACGAAATTAGCAGCACGGAACGAACTTCCGGCAGCCTCTTCCTGAATGAAATTCCGGCGTATTTCTCAGGTAAATGCGTCGGGGAAGAACTGTGAACTGAAATGTGAAGGCGTGAAGCTGAAGCTGTGGTGTGAACGTTTCACTTCATGCTGGCCTTTCCGGCACGTTTATAGTCTTTCCTTTATAAGCATTATTTTTTATTTTCAATTTTTGCCAGATTTTTTTATTATCGTTGAGGCAAATCCAAATGATAGTTTAAATTCGTAAAAGTCCTTGTACGGATCATAAATTTAATAATAATTAAATTATTGACAACATTTTTTTTTAAAATGAGTTATAGATATTGATTTAAACAAGTATAAATAGAAATCTCAATTACAAAATGAAAATTAAATTTAAAACTAAAATGTCTTACTTAATTGCTTAAATCAATATATATAATTTTTTTTCTAAAAAAAATAAAAAACCGCTTTGTTAATAGTTCATCATAAGTACAACATGTGAAAGGTTTTATACTATTCATGTAAAGTTGTGAGCATATAGAATATGGTATGTGTTTATAAGGAAAATGACAGTATCAGTTTCTTAATTTTGCAATTACTCACATTCAGGTACCTCAGTTTCAACGATTAACAAGTTAATGACAGCCTATAAAAATGTATAGGCTTTTTGCTTAAGGTAACTCGAAGATGCCTCAACTGCAATGTTTGGGTAGCTAGAAAAAAGAAAAGCAATGTTTTAAAAATTAAACTGGACAATGAATCAAAATATTAGTGAGTCATTGATTTCATGGTTCAATTGGTAGTTAAACTAGTGATATAATAATTAAATAAAAAATAATATTTATATACATATGTATTAAAAAATGAGTCAAAACAGTTCGACCACTCCGAATTTCGGGTTTTTGCTCCAGGTCTTTAAAAACCGCTTGGGTCAAAGTGGGCTAACCCGGTCAATTGTCAAAATGGGCCAAATAGTAGAATCAGACCATTTTTTTTTTCCAGATGACGTTTCAACTGATCCGACCGTTCGGGTCGGTCTAGATCTTAAAATAATGAAGAAGAGTCACCCCTTTTAAGAAAATTAATTATTTTTTTTCAATTTTTTATTGATAACTTGCATAAATTAAGGAAATTAATTAAAATAAATAGTTTAAATAAAAACATATTATTTTATAAACATGTATAAGGTTTTAATCCTTATAATATGGACATTGAATGAAATTTAAAAAAAGTAATTCAATTGATAAATTAAATTAGAGTTAGAATTAGCGAGGCCTCAACGTATCCTCAATTACTTACTTCTTTGTTTTCTCCTTTTCCTTTCATTACACATCGCAGCCATTAGACATGACATGACAGCTATCTCGGGTCCACACCAAAGAGAGCAGTTATCCACATGGCGATAATTCATTGGTGGTTTGGTTGCAGTTTCACCGGACGCGAAAAACGGTCCCATTTTTTGAGCGTTGGCGCCATCGCAAGAGGTGAATTCATGCGATTTTTTAAAAAATATATTATATATTAATATATAAATTTAAGTGTGTGGTGTGCATTTGGCATAAAATTTAAAATAAATTATACTCCTTTTATTTAAAAATATAAAATATTTAATCAAACATCACCTCTAATAAAATAATTATTTATTTTTTAACTAATTTTATATTTTCATATTTATCTCTATTAAACATCTTACAATAAATATAAAATTATTATCAATAAGGTACTTTAAAAAAATGATTATACTTCAAAAAATTAAAAATTTTATATTTTTAACATCTAACTCTTCAAAAAATATCTTTATTTTTAAATAAAGGGAATATACTTTATCCCACGAATCACGAATGTGAATTCGTGATCACTCTATTTAATGTTATAAGATATTTTTTAAACATTATATTAAAGATATAAAGTATTTTAAATTTTTAAAGTGTAATTAATAATATTTTTTAAAACACCTTTAACTAAGGGGTATAACTGATCAAGTTTTCTAATCAAGACACTATATTAAATAAGGTTAAAAATGAAAAAGAATATGTAATTTTATATGTCATCAGCAAACTTATTGAAGTGTAAAATGTAAACTAGTTAAAAATGTTTCATAATTAAGTCTGAATTGAGGGAGAGTATAATTTTTATGAGAGATCCATTTTTTTCATGTAAGCATTTTGGCACAGCTCACAAGTAAATATTCTACAATATTTGCATGCTGTACAAATTAGATTGAAATATTCAACTTTTATAAATTTTAGATTCAACAAATGTAACACTAACAATTAAAAAACTAATAATTAAAAGTATTTCAAAATCAAATTATTTAGATTCATATTTTTCTAAAATAAATCTAATAGTAAGTTTATCATAAATTAGTAAATCTTATTGAACATCGCAAATGATAAAATTTTGAATTTAAGAAAAAGAATTATTTATTCAATGCTAAACATAATAAATTAGTTTTACTAATTCTTATTGGTTCAATATTAAAATTTACATTCAGATCAAAAAATGTTGATTTTTGAGTGATTTAATGCTAAAAATATTTTTTAAGAAAATTCGTTTTTATCAATTCATTCGGTTTTGAACTTAATTTTCATTGACATTGAGGATGAATGATATAAAAATCACAATCAGTTCAAGATAATTTTTGAACATGTGAATTTTCACCGTGATACAGGGGGGACTTTATTGTTTCAAGTATTTGATATTAGTTGAGACTTGAAAGAGAATAATCCTTATTATGGCAATGTCAATATGCAAAAAAAGAAAGGGCTATTTTACTTGTCTTTTTGAATTGCCATCCCTAATTGGCCAGACTTCACAAATTATTGTGCCTATTATTAGAATCAATTTTACTTTTAAATGCAAAATACGTAATAGGCAGCTTGCCATTTTTTTTGGATTAAATGACAAATTAACCCTAAAAAGTGTTTAGAACTTTAAATTTATTTTTAGGATAATATTTTTCTTTAATTTTAAAAACAAGTTTAGGGTTTTAGATGTTCTTAAACATATTAAAGATTAATTTACCATTTAACCTTATTTTTTGGGAGATTAATAGTAAAGTTTTGAAAAAGAAAATTAGTGACAATTAGATTTCTAAGAATTTCAATTGAAAGTTGAAAGTTACATTTTGAATTGAGATGTTCTTATTTACAATTAAAAATTATAAATTTATAATTATTTAAATCAATATTTATAATTAATTTTCAAAATATTTTATTAAAGATCTAACCGTCATTAATTCTTTTTTTAATGCAAAAGTAGGTACCATATATATAAATGTATTCTTTTTATTCGGATACAACTATCTAATTATTTAGCTTTTTATTTGATTATATTTCAATATTCAGACTTAATTAAAAGTAGTGTTTTAACCGGTTTTAAATCATCCAAAGTTAGTTGTATGTATACATTACTACTAGAAATTTTAATGATAATAACATTTTCAAAGTCCAGAGACTACTATTGTTGAAATATTGAATTTGTCAGAGACAAAAATTGGATGAAACAAAAACAATGTAGTTTTCTGTACTTACACAATATTGCTTGAAAAATTGATACATGAAAATTTCATCAAATTTTGACAAACTAAAAAAAAAATTAGTAGAACACCGAAATTCTCCATCTCAAAGCCAAGATATTGATACAATGGAAGATAGAGCAGACCCCTTGTACTAAGAAAGTAGGCAATGTTACATTTCAAGTAAAAAAGAATACAAATGCCATGTGCTATCAATTAAAAGTCATTTGGGCCCTAGTATAGTAATAATAATAATTAAAATCTTAGGTTTTGGGGCCAAAAAATGAAAAGGATAAGAAACGTTGTAACTTTAAATAAGTGGTCACAATTAATTAAAAGTATTATTATTTGTACTTACAGGCACTGTGACAGAAACGGGTTATGCTTTTGCCAATCTTGATTTTGCTATAAATAATCAGGATATATTTATAATGCATTTCTTTACGTGCAGTGTGTATTTTTTTGTTTTGGTAAATATATGTGTAGTGTATTTATTAAGCGTAGAGCAAGTCGGATATAGTTTTTATTATTATGACAATAAGTAAATAAGAACATTTCCCATAATGGTGTATTGGATGTAAATTCCAATCTTCTGACTCTGTCCAATAAACTTCCCTCGTTCTTTTGGGATTAGTAAAAGATATGGACAATGTTTTCAGCTCGTGGCCGATTTTCAGAAAAATTATATTAAATGATAAAAATTCTAGAAAAATCTGAATAAAATTTCTAATTATTATAATTTCCTTCAAAGACAAAGTTACAACTAAATTTTGAAGAACTTATCATTATTTGTTAAAAAAAAAACTTTTTAATGATTTTCTCAACAAAAAAAAAATACTGCTGTAAAACAGAGTGATAATCTTAATCTTTGAAAATAATTATAATTTTTAATTATTTTGAGAAAACTAAACTAAACAAGCTTATCCTCCCATGAACCAACTTGTTGGTTTAATGAAGAAAAAGTCCCACGATAGTCATATATTACATTTACGCATGAACTATGTTTGATACACATTCAATTTACCATTGAGAATAAGCAACATAACTTTGATTGACAACCCCTTCTCCTTCATGTAATAAAACATTTAAAATAATAGTAATCCACCACATTAGAAGACCAACTTCATGACATAGATACCAAATTATTATCTTTTCCTCTCCCCTATCTTCATGCCGGAGCCGGGGTACTGTCCTTAGCACTTAGCACGGAAAATGCAGGCAACGGTGGATCCGCCACGCTTGTATCGTTCAACCCACGGAAGTGGAGGAGCAGGAGTGGAAGGTATTCCTGGCTAATTTTTTCAAAAGACGGCCAGGTTCAATAGGGCTCATATATGGAGGAGTTTTATTGCCAAGATTTAAACACAAGTTCTCTGCAACAAACTCATCAACTGTCAGATAATGACTAATGGCTTCAGATATGACATTTTAATAGCTTAGACCCTAACAATCCTGAAAGCGATCATGCATGAATCTACACATAAAGATTAGTCAGTTAATGGTTTTGCTTTGGAGTATGATAGTTTGGAGAACTACATTATCATGCAAAATTTAAGCCTGGAATGTTATCCTGTTATCTCCCGGTCCCGGTATCTTATATGTTTGGTATGAGTTTTGTGAACTACATTGAAAAGATGATTGCCTAGTGCATTTGGAAAAAAGATTAAAAAAAGGAAAAAAAAAAAAAGATCAATGAGTATAATATATATATATTTATATATATATATATATATGATATGGATCCAAGAGACAGACACATTTTTTATTCAGCTTTTTCTATGACTGAATGTAGGGAATTTAATTAGTTTGATAAATCAATTGAAAGATGTCACAAAAAGCATACAAATGGGTTTTTTTTTTTTATTTTTTTGGAAGTTAATGGAGCTAAAATTGCATTGGATGTCAGATCCCAAGCTTTAGTGACATCCAATGCTTCAGGTTT
>NW_026556265.1:0-38837 GCF_029017545.1 Prosopis cineraria | reverse complement strand
GGTGCCTTATTAGGGACTAAAAGGAATAGATATTGTTCCCATTCCAATGAAACGTAAAATGTGTGTAGCGGTAATATTAATTATTATGCTTTATTTGAATGAAAAGAAAATTAGAAGGAATATATGATGGAATTAGTCCCAGATTTGTTTCCTCCTTTTCTCCACATCCAAAACAATGGTTAGTAATTTTTCAAATTTTGTTGGAACATTGCCTATAAAACGTTCAAGCAAGCTCAGCATATTGATTTGGTAATTTTGATTGCACTTTATTTCAACAGAACATTAGCAGATTCACCCAAAAACCGTGTTAGCTGCCACGGTTCCTAAAATTTTCATGGCAAACCGCGAAATGCTAATCCAGTTTTAAAATTTTCATGGCCGCTTGAGCAAATTGTGGCAATTTTTCACTCTCCTCCTCCCCCTCTTCTTCTTCTTCTTCTTCTTTTTGGTCAAATTTTAATTCTCATTGTTAGAACCGTGATAATGAACGTTTTTCTCATTGTTTTTAAAATGAATGATATCGTGAAGGTTATGATTTAATCATTTACCATATAAGTATATCAACATCATGCCCGACCCATGATATCGGGCGTTGCTCTAATGCTCGGATTGAAATAAATGAAGCTGAATCCTTTATTCACTAACAAAAAGAATAATTGTGTTAGAGAGAAAGAATATGGCAGAGAATTCGAGTTCAGTAAATTAAAGCTGGGTACTTTTTTTTTAGCCATAAATTAAAGGGAAAAAATTCCATCCTTTTTACATTCTTTTTCGGTTTACTACTTCCCAAAAATTGTCACGGCATTGATGCTAAACTTGTTGATTTTTCCTGAGGTTTTAATGATTGTAAAAAGAATATTTATCTTACCAAAAAATGATATTTCTTGTGCCTGATCAAATATGGGGGTTTGGGTATCGGAAATACAAGAATATGAATCTTGCCTTGTTAGTTAAACAAGTTTGGCGTATCATGTGCTCTAAATCACTCTCCTATGGGCAATACTTTAAAGTTGAAATAGTTTGCTATCCCCAATGAACGTTCACTTCATTGTCTTATAATGTTTTCTTAGTTTTGAAAGGCATCTTTACAACTTCAAATCTCATTAGAAAGCATAATCGAGCTTTATTTGAAAGATAAAGCCCTTCTATTCCTCCTATGGATGTTATAAATCTTCTTTTTAGAAGCTGCTTCTTCCTCACAAACTTTTTTTTTTATTTGGAAATTGTTTCACAAGGTTATTCGTACAGGAGATATTTTGCATTCTCATCATCTTAATTCCTCTCTACTTTGTTGTTTTGGCCGTGAGGCATTAGACTTTCGCAAGGCTATTCAACAATTTTTGTGAATGCCCTTTGGCAAGGGTTGTCTGGTTTAGCGCTCTTTCCATCTCTTCTTTCTTGGAAGAACAAGGCTTCATCCCATAGCTCAAGAGTATTACAAATGCTTTGATCAAAGGGTATAGAGTTTTTCCTTCTTGAAGGTATTTTCACCTTAGTTCATCTTATTTGTCATGAAAGAAATCTAGCTCTATATAAGAGAATCAAAATCCTTGCTTATTAGGTCATTTAGGAATTCAAGAGTCAAATTGCTCTCATTAAAATGACTTGCGATTCAAACTCTAATATTCAAATTTCAAAAACCTCGACTCTTAATAAAGTCAAGATTTCTTTTCTAAGATTGAGAATAGTAGATGAAAACATTATGAGGGCTTTGATTAGATCTAACACTCTAACATATTCATGGAAGATAAAATGCTAGAAGATCAAGAAGCATGGAGCAATCTTCTTAGCATTGAGAATTAGATCGGATGAAGTTTACTTGCATGGCATGATGTTCAAGAAATGTCCTCGTTTGAATTCGCAAGGATTTACCATTGCATGTGTTTGTAGCTTGCTTTATTAGATTCACCAATATTGCAAAGGTTGGAATTAGGATTTGGATGACCTTGGGAGGATCCATTTTCTCTAATTCGGATCTAAGTTAAAAGATGAAGTTAGGAGTCTTTCCCTAAATGCCTGAGTTCATGACATTGTGTATCTTTTCCATCATTTCAATGAGAAGTCTATCTCCTAGTGTAGGTCAATGTATTCATCACACCTTTTCACTGCTTCTTTTTTTCCTTTCAAACATTGTTATTATCTAACTTTTTCTTATTATTGTTTTATTGTTCATATTTGAATTTTTTTAAGAAAAATATAACAAAAATCCAAAGGAATTCATTTTCTTAATGAATATTGAATATATATCACACACGTGCACGCCGCATGCATATTAAAGAAATAGGAAAGGATGTATATTCCTAAAAGGCAGGGGAGGGCAGGGGAGGATGGGTGCAAGAAGAGGAACAATTTCAATGCTCATCTTTGGAGATGGGAAGACGGGATGTCATGGTTCTAAAAGACTTGCCCTTGATAGACTCAAGCGTAGAAAACTCATTTTCACCTTGAGACCTTGATTTGTAGAGTTTGACTCTAAAGCTCATGGGTTCAAAGCCAACCTTGAGGGCTTTGAGTTCTTTTAATTTTTCTTAAAAATAAATATATGAAAATAAAATAAATTAGATTACAAATATTAAATATCAACTTATTAAAATATAAATTCATTGCTCAAATTCCCACAACCAAACCAAATAAGCTAAACAGATTTTCTTTAAATATTGATAAAACAATAACAACAAAATATTAGAAGCATCACCACGATGATTATCATATTTAAAATCAACAATATTTGGTTGCACTTCATTATGAGTTAGTTTTTTATGGTAAAAAACAATATTTTTTTATCTAGGCTAGGATTTTCTTTTTTATTTTTAAAATATTTTTTCATATTTAAATCCTCTCCCTACTTATTTATTCAACATTAATAATCTTTTTATTAAAAAAATATAAACGAATTTAAATACGCTGGTTTAGAAGGCCATTTGTTTAAGCATTTTCATACTTAAATTGCAAGCGGGCTTCGCCGGCTTTCCTTGGTATGCTTATAAACCCTTGAGATTAATATTAGTTTATTTATATAAAATAATGATTTTTAATATAAACTGTTCGGAATGAATTTAGATGATCTATGAGATGGAGAGTGGAGAACTGAGGGGGCCAGCACCCCTATGCTCCATCACATGAAAATCTCCGTCCCTTCTTTTTGTCTTCTTCCTGGCCGGAGGATGCCCCATGGGATGGCCATGCGTTGGCCTTCTTTCGCGGCCACAGTGATATGACCAACCTTTTTTTGGTTTCGGTGTTTAAGCCACAAATTCTTACCCAGCTATAATTAGGTTCTCACATTTTTTTTAAATAAATTATAAATCTTTAGTTCAAATAACTATAAATGTAAAAATTTTAATTATAAATAAGTTATTTAAATTTTAAATATAACTCTCAATTTAAATTAACATTTATAAGGGTAAATGAGTAAATTATATTTTAAATTTTAAATCAAGTAACACCATAAATTCTAAACTTGTTGAACATGTAAAATTATTTTATTAACTTTTAAAAGCAGTGCAATGTGGCTTTTATTGTTAATAAAAGTTAATTTTAATTATTAATTACGGTAATTTTTTGGTAATTTTTCTAATTTTTGGATCATTAATTATTTTTTTGATCTTTTAATGTAAATTTTAAAGTTTTTTATGTTATTTTATAATTAATTAATGATCAAAGTTAATTTTTATCATTTTTAAAAATTAAAGGAACAATTTACACGGTAAATAAGTTCAAAAATTGTAATGGTATTTGACTTAAAGCTTTAGAGAGTAATTTATTCATATATTTGTAATGCAAATTTTAAAAAATTGAAAACCTAATTATCTTTGACTTGATATTTTGAGATCTTATTTGTTTCATATCTTCAATTGAGTACAAACATACAATAAAAGTATAATGGGCATTGAAGATACACAAGCGTGGTGTTTTGGCTGGAAATGAATCAAAAAAAAAAAAGGCTCATATAGTAAGAGTGGTGGCTGGTGGGAGGGGAAGAAGTTCTTTCAATATATTCTCTCTATTAAAAAATATAAAATATTTTTAATTTCATGTCACCTTTAATAAAGTAATTATTTATCTTTAAATTAATATTATTTTTTTATATTTATCTTTATTTAATAAATTATGTCATTCTAAAATAAATATAAAATGACTTATTCATTAAGACCATTTTTAAAAAAATGCAACAATTATAATTTAAAATATTAAAAATATTTTATATTTTTAAATATATTCAACTTCTCAAAAAATATTTTATATTTTTTTATGGCGTCTTGCAATCCATATAGCCGACCCCACCTAGTGAGATAAATGCTTGTTATTGTTGTTGTTGTTGTTGTAATGGTGGGAGCCTTACCAAGATATTTTTGAACATCCCCTCCCGCGATGCAGTATCAGTACTCCCTTGAATGCTCTCTTTCATTATTACATGAAGAACATATTCGAAAAAGGAGGAATTAATGTTTCTTTTTCGTGAAAAACAGGGCACAGCCAAAAATTACATTGTCAACCAGCAAATAATACAAGGATTAGAGACTCCTCCACTATCTTGAATTCTCGATACAACCGAGCACTAACAAGTTCAATAGACGGTTAGTAAAATTTGAAAATGATAAATCATTTAAAAAAATACAAAAATTTTAGAACCATAAGCACCCCGAGTCGGAGGACACGTATTAGAATAATGATTGACGAGTCAACTAAAAAAATGTGCATGCAGAAAGTCTACATTCACGGAGGGTGCCGCCGTGCCGGGTCCACGACCACGCGCAATATGGTCGGAGTCTAGTCTCTTTCAGCTTGATCCAAACGCGAAAAAATTCCGTGGCCCAATTACTATAGTCCATAAGGAAAAGAAAAAAAATTAGGTCATTTAATTTCTGAAAGGCAACAGTCCATAAAGCAATGAATGTGCATTGTGGTCACCTTATCACGACTTCAACAAGTATAGTGTGGGCGTGGGTGTGAGTGTATATATACGTCAGTAAAGGTCAGTCGCGTCTCGCCTCTCGCGTCGCCCGTTTGTGTGCAGCCACATCGCGTTTCTCACTTCCCAGAGTTGCGACTTGCGAGAAGGTATCGAAATGGAAATTGAACCGGACGGGAAAATCGCTTCGCAAGTCGATGACGATGGCAAGCCCAGAAGAACTGGTTCGTCTCTCTTTCTCTGGTTTTTTTATGTTCAGCAATTAGTCTCCAGTGATCTCATGTCTTTCCTTTTTTTACTAGGCATGACCTGCACATTCTATGTTCTTTTATGCGATTGGGTTGAATCTTTTTTCATTTGAAAGATAGAGTAGAGATTATTATAAGTTGGAAAGTTAGTATCGGGTCGCAATTGCTTGGTGTCTGTTGTCTTCCATTATTCTCGTATCCCTCTGCGTTGTTAATTTTTTTGCTTTCACTACAAATTAAATCCATAGGGTTCGAGTCTCGCCTAGGGGAAATTATTTTGAGAAAATTACATGTAAATCTTGTAGAGTGCACTTATCTATAAATAAAGTTCATAAAATTTAAAAACTACAGCCAAATGAAACTAAATTTAATTTAAAATTATGGTGTAAAAATAATAATATCCTTATTGAAAATATATATTACATCAATTATATAATTTACAAATATTTTATTAATAATTTATAACTATCACTTTAATTTTATATAATTATAATTTTAATTTTTTACATCAAATATTCAAACTTTTAATTATTAGATATGTAAAGTTATAATTATAAAAAGTTAAATTGATAATTATAAATTAATAATAAAATAACTGTAAATAATTAATGTTAAACTTTATTAATAATGCATAATTGATTTAATTATTAGATGTGTAAAATTATAGTTATAAAAAATTAAAGTAATAATTATAAATTATCGATAAAATAATTGTAAATAATTAATATTAAATTTTTTAATAATACATTATCAGTTTAGCACTTTAGTTAAGATATGTTAAGTTAGTGTTGTAAAAATAAAAATGATAGTTATAAATAATTAATAAAGTAGTTATGAATTATGTAATTGATGTAATGCATTTTTAATAGAGGCATTGATGTGCGTGACTTCAACTTCAAATTATACTTAGGTTTTAAATAATTTGATTGTGGTTTTTAAATTTCACGAGACTTATTTATAAATGAATATGCTCCATGGAAACAATGTGTAAATTTCCCAATTATTTTGATATGAAATTACATGTAATATTAGTTATTTAGGTGTTCGGCTATTTGGGGGAAAAAAAATCTAAATTTCAATATTTAAAATTATAGGAGTATGTCGTTTCCTAAAACAATTAATGTCACCGTAAACTTTGCTTTGTAACCCAAACATTATATTTGTTTTATTTTTAATATAAAATAACTTTATTTGAATTTGAAAAAATTATATGTTATAAAATACTATTGTTTTATTTTTTTACTTTTTATAAACATATGCATTTATTTCAGCTGTTCAGGGAAAATATTTTAATCAATAAATTTAAATTTAAACTAATATGACTAACTTTATTTTAATTTAAATTTAAACACTTTAAATTTTAAAAGTATAATTTTAACAAAATTCAATAGATTTTTCTATATATTTACTTATAAATTCTTTTTGAATCTATACCTATATTTTGGTCAAAAAAAAATCTATACCTATATCGATAAAAACAATTCAACCAACAATATCTAAAATTCAACCCAACATTAATCATGTTCATGCGTATAATGGATTATTTAAAGCAAAGAACAAGGGCAAAGTGTGTACGTTTCGTGGGTCATCATGCCATGCCCGTTCAGTGATTTTGTTTTCACAGGGTAGAAATAATTTAGTGCGAACAAAAAATATCCGGATAAGAAAAAAAAAAACTTCCTAAAACAAATTGAAGCTTCAGATTAATCTGTTTCACCCTCCCCTCCCCCTGCTTTAAATGTAATTCTTTTACAGGAAATTAGTACTGTTGTTGAGTCTTTGTTTCGTTTTATCAAGCAAAAATCTGTTCCCCACTGATGACAGCAAGCAGAACTTCCAAAAACAATTACTATATGCTCAATCATTTCAGTCAGCTCTAGTTGAGTTCGTAATTCACAAAGAAGATCAAAAAGGTGAACAGGGATGAGTGGAAGATGAATAAATAACATATGAATGGCATGCAGGGAATGTGTTGACGGCGACGACGCACATAATAACGGTGGTGGTCGGAGCAGGAGTGCTGGCACTGCCGTGGGCGATGGCCCAACTAGGATGGATCGGAGGAATAGGCGTTATGGTCACCTTTTCCTGCATCTCCATTTTCACTTACGGTCTCATTGCTGATTGCTACAGATATCCCCACCCTGTCTCCGGCACCAGAAACTACACTTACATGCAGGCCGTCAAGTCTTACTTGGGCGGCCGCATGCACCTGGCCTGCGGTTTCGTCCAGTATTCCAAGCTCGCCGGAATTACTGTTGGCTACACCATCACCACCTCCACCAGCTTAGTGTTGGTCACAATATCCATCCTCACTTCTGCTCATGTTTACATCACTGCAGTTCAGTGAAGTCTCTTCTCTTCTCTTCTTCTATGGTCTTGCAGGGCTATCAAGAAAGCTGGGTGCTTCCACCAGAAAGGCCATCAAGCTTATTGCAAATTTTCCAACAATCCTTTCATGGCTGCTTTTGGCATCCTCCAGATAATCTTGTCTCAAATTCCTAATTTCCACGAGCTTACCTGGCTCTCAACCATTGCCTGTATCACCTCTTTTGGTTATGCTTTAATTGGGAGTGCCCTTTCTCTCGCTGTCCTCGTCCAAGGTAATTTTTATCATTAATTATAATACATTCATCTGCACTAGTATTGGCACATTAATGGAATGTCATTTGGATGTGAGCAGGACAGGGAAGGCCAACCAGTGTAACAGGAGTAGAAGTAGGACCTGAACTGTCTGAAGAAGATAAAATGTGGAGAATTTTCAGTGCAATGGGGAACATAGCTCTTGCTTGCTCTTATGCTACTGTTGTTTTTGATATTATGGTAAGGCAAGCGTTTATTACTGTCATCATAATAATCTGAAGAGAACACAGCATTGGGATTATGATCAGTCATGACTTCTGTGAAATGGATTATCTCTGTGCTTTGTTTAGGACACGTTGAAGTCATCGCCAGCGGATGCAAACAGATGAAAAAGGCTAACGTGTTAGGGATCACAGCAATGACAGCACTCTTCCTTGCATGCGGTGGCCTTGGCTATGCTGCTTTTGGGGACCAAACACCGGGCAACATGCTCACCGGCTTTGGATTTTACGATCCCTTCTGGCTGGTCGACATAGGAAATATATGCATTGTCATCCACATTCTGGGCGCATATCAGGTTAGATCTTTTTATTTTCCAAATTTTAAGGATTAAGACATATCTACATTGTTATAATGTCTGTCTGATGTGAGAAATCAATATTCAATGACAGTTAATGGCTCAAGCATTCTTTTTCATAGTTGAATTGGGTGCGAAGATCATGTGGCCCGAGTCAGATTTCGTGCAGAAAGAATACCCATGCAGAATAGGCAGAGTGACATTCAATTTTAACATGTTTAGGCTAGTTTGGAGGACAGTATTTGTGATGATAGCCACAACTCTGGCCATGGCAATGCCCTTCTTCAATGAGTTTCTTGCCCTGCTCGGAGCTATTGGGTTCTGGCCTCTCATTGTGTTTTTCCCTGTGCAAATGCACATTGCCCAGAGACAGATCAAAACCCTATCACTCAAGTGGTGTGCGCTACAGCTGCTGAGCTTTGTTTGCTTCCTTGTTTCACTGGCCGCAGCAGTTGGTGCCATTCATGGAATCAGCCACAATCTCTCCAAATACAAGCCCTTCATGTACAAACAATAGTCCACTTATGTCATGTGACATTAGATTAATTAAGCCTGGCTTCAGGAGAACTAGTGTAATCACAGACCCAAATGCTATGTATCTACTTCCCTTGATCTATGAGCTATTAAGAAGCATGAAGTTGTAGCTCTGTTGCAGTTTAAGATTCTGCTTCGTTTTGCAGGGGAGAACTCGAGTCTCTTACTTTTGCATGCATATTTCAGTGTTAAGAAGATATCTCGAACTTTAATCGATTGAGTCCTGATCACAATTGTATCATTCACCTTTTGCCTGGTTTGACTAATTATGGTGGTGCCTTCATTCTGGTGCTGGTGCAGCTGGTTAGAAAATACACGTTACGCAAAATGGTTCAATTCTTTGTGAAATACATAAATAAAGCAGTGACTTCACCAACAAAAAAAATAATAATAAGAAAAGTGACCTGACTGCCTTAAGAAATGAAGAATTGAACTTTAATCCAACATTGCCAAAACTTTGTGAAAAAAACTCAAAAAGCATCTCTGATTGGCCTTTTATTTCAAAATTAATGTTAATGAAGGGCCAATGCCTTTTTTTGTCAGTTAATCTAATTTAGGAACAAAAATACATCTCAACCTAAAATTTATTTAGCATGATAAGTGGTGTTTTCAATTAAATTTAAGCTTCAGTTAGTATTTTTAACAGCTAACATTGAAATATTTAATGTCATGGATAAATATATTATATTTTAATTACTCTAGGAATGAAATTATTATAATAAATAATTTAGAATATTGGGTGTTCCTTGAAAAATAATTTTAAGATAAAATTGTTTTAGTCTTCCTTTTTTTTGTTTTTTTGTTTTTTTTGTGCCATGACATATTCAACCAATGGCTGCCCTGTCTATTTCTCACGCACAAGTGCATAGCATGGACCGCTTCCGAAAGTTGGTGACGAAGTTGGCAAAGGAAAAGGTGAACATTTTCAAAGTTGTTCCATTTTTACAATGACATAGCCTCCGAATGTCGGCCCAATCTGGGTCTTATGAGCTGTCTTCCTGTCTACAACTTCAGATATAACACCAACAAAAATAAATAGATCATGTTAGTAAGGATTTCGTTATAACTCACAAAATTTTGAAATTAAATCTCATTGTTAATGTAATGATTAATAGATAATTTGTAACTATAGACTACAAGTATTATTTGAACTTAAAAGTATGCATAATTTTTAGTAACTATCGGTATCCAACTTGTCCAACCTTTTTATTATGAGAAAGACTTGGCATTTGTAACACTCAGCGACAAATCTCGATGGCCTTTATTGTATGGAGTGCACTGCTATCGAATCATAATATCAAGGTCAATGTTAGAAGGAAATTGCATCACGGCAATCAGTTTTGGTTTTTCAACCCTGGAAATTGGAAATTGGGCAACAGACAAGAAAAAGTGACGCTTTTGCTGTTTTGCATATGACAATGAGAAGACTTCACGGGCTGATGCGTTGAAAGCAATTAATACCCGTATCGTTGAATGGATGCTTTTTTGGAGTGCTTTACCAATCTCATTCCACAGTCAGCAACAATATCCTCACCTCACTATATAAAATTGATAACGTGAACCTTCGTAACACCAGCTTGCCATTATCGTCTTCACCAACTTCCACAAGTCCGTGAAAATTGAGTCCCGAGATTTTCTTTTTCACTTTTTCTGAGAGGTGGGTTTGGACAAAAACAAAATAGGCAGCAGCCTCGTGATTGGTGGCTTTTTTTTTTTTGGGCGGTTGTAGCTAATCTAGTCTAATCCAAATCGTTTCCGGCCAAAAAAAAAAAACTGATTCAAATCACAGTCCCCCGTGGTTTTTCTTTTTAAGGGAAAACATGAATGAATTCCCGACCTTGTTAAATTGGACTGAGATGCACATTAAAAAAGGATTGAAACTCTTCATCATTATCATTATTTAGTTAAACAGTGGCATCGTCATGAAACAGCAACCTAATTCATTTTATAATTTAGACAATCATTCATATCTGGTAGTAGAACGTGCGATAATCTTTCTTAAGTAAATACCGACATTTATCTATATATATATCTATTTTTTTTTTAAATAGCCACTGCTGTACACATGATGTCAATGTTTGCTCTGGTTTTGGGCTGTGCGTTTTTCCCCACCTTTAAAGCACTGGTTCGACGGTGAAGGAGAGATGGACCAGCGCATCAAAGAGATAGCGTAAAAATAGTACAATATTTATTTAATTATTTCAAAAAATTATCCTATGCGTTTAAAACTCAAATTTTAATTGATGTTTTTACATATATAACCTATATTATAAAATTAAATCAAGCAAACAGTCTAACATTTATTATATTGTGATTGATTTATTATATTTGTCAATAATATATCAACAACAACAATAACAACAACAACAAGCCTTTATCCCATTAGGTGGGGTCGGCTACATGGATTGCAAGACGCCATTGTGTTCTATCGTTTATCAAGCTTTTAGGAATATTATTAATTAAGAGATCGCGTTCAACAATTTCCAAGAATGTTCTCTTAGGCCTTCCTCTACCTCTCTTAATCGGACTCAAAGTTATATGTTCCACTTTTCTCACTGGTGCCTCCCTTGGTCTTCGTTGTACATGCCCAAACCATCTCAACCGATTTTCTATCATTTTTTCCTCAATAGGTGCCACCCTCACTTTTTCGCGTATGTGCTCATTTCGAATTTTATCTTTACGTGTATGTCCGCACATCCATCGTAACATTCTGTCTATTGTCCATGTTCATGATAGATTCAACAAAGTTTTACATTGGCTGTTGATGGCCTAACACAACCCTCCTCCTTTACCCGGGCTTGGGACCGGCTATAAACATAGGCGGAGTTTTTGTCAATAATATATCATTATACATAAATGATAAAATCCTTATAAATTTTTAATTTTAAACACTTTATATATATATGAAAAACTTTTTGTGAACTGATTATATTTTTAAATTTTTAAAAATTTGTTCTACATTTTTTAAGCACAAGATTTTTTTTTAAGCCAGTGGGACAATTTATCCATTTTAATTAAACTAGTAATCAATCATATGCGCTGGACATGATTATAAAACGGAGCAGGAAAATCATTTTATTATATAACCATAATAAATAAAAGAATACAAAAACATTCAATGAGGACTACAAGGGAGATAAATAATTATTCTACACAGGGCCGGAACATCGCATAATATAGCCCCTTGGGCCTTGGCCAACTCGCCTGTTGTTTATTTCCCAACGCTAGTCTCGAACTTTTTACTTTCCAGTGAAAAGAAATTATTAAAATAACAACAGATTAAATTTTCTGAGGGAAAATGATGATGATACGAGTCTACTTCCACCGATCGTGTAGTTTTACTTTAACCACCCTGTACCGTCGCTGTTGCAGGGGATACAATTCAACAATGCCCTGATGGGCCCACGCAAAATACATGTTAACAATTATTAGTCTGCCATGTTTCAACGCTCCGTGTTTGAACAGACCTCTTAAGCACGAGGGTAAGACTAGATTACCTCCGCTGATCATCCTTTTCTGTGGACCCGTGACGCAGTCTCAGTGGCATAATTGCAATTAATCCCCATTATGGCTCTGTGCTTCGGATTCAGCTCTTTCCACTGACCTTCCCCACCATCACCTTAAAATCAAATCTGAACTGTCGTCCAAATTAATTTTTTATTTTTTATTTACCAAAATAAAACTCAAAAGTTTTAATAAATTTATTTTATTATCAAGTTGAATTTTTTAAATTAATTTAATATTTAAATTAAAAATTTTTGTAAATTGATTATGAAAATTTAATTAATACTCACTCGCTTAAAGAAGAGAGGTTTTTTTAAGGAGTTGATGTTAAAAAATATAAGACATTTTTAATCTTTTAAGGTGTAATCATTACATTTTTTTTAAAGTGCTCCTATCGATAATGACTTTATATTTATTATAGAATATTTAATAAAAATAAATATAAAAATATATGATTAATTGAAAAGTAAGTAATTACTTTATTGGAGGTGAGATTCGATTAAAAATACTTTACATTTTTAAACAAAGGAAGTAAATTTTTTAACAATTTTTACAAGTTTTTATTTTGGGAAGAAGCTGAGTCTAAATTATTTAAAGTATATTTGAATAATTAATTTATAAAAATTATAAAAAATTAATATCAAATTAAACTATTTAAATTAAATCTCAACAGTCTAATAAAATAAATATAAAATAAAAATTTAATCTGGATTCAATTTTATTTTAATGCAGTAGACGGAAAGTGGTGGGAAAGGTTGGTTGAGAGAAGCGTGTACAGTGTTTCTTTAACCTGCCCATCGATTATAAATTCCTAGTTCTCAGTAGTACCCACTGCGCAACGCAACGCAACGCAACTTCACTGATCTTCACCATGTTTAAATTTTGACCGTTGGCTTCGCCATGTCTTCCCGGCAAATTCCCAAACCAGACCAACAAATTGGAGAGTCTCAAATGTCCAGAATTCACCTGCTTGTTCTTACGTTTCGAGTGCATTTCTTCGTCTTCCTCAGCTTCTCAGTGACCACCAGTGCGGCTTCTCGGGCCGCAGGCTCCGAACAGAACATCCTACTCGACGTTAAACATCAACTAGGCGATCCGCCGTCGCTTCGATCGTGGACCTCATCATCGTCACCGTGCGATTGGCAAGAGATACGTTGCACCGATGGCGTCGTCACCCAGGTCCTTCTGTCAGGAAAAGGTGTCTCCCGGAAGCTACCACCAACGATCTGCGACCTCAAGAATCTGACGATTCTCGACCTCTCAAACAACAACATCCCCGGAGAATTCCCAAGATTTTTGTACAATTGCTCCAGCCTCCAATTCCTCGGCCTGTCTCTAAATTACTTCGCTGGTCCAATCCCCGACGACATTGACAGACTAAAAACTCTGACATTCCTAGACCTCAGTGGCAACTATTTCTTTGGCGACATCCCCGCAGCGATCGGGAAATTATCGGAGTTACAAACGTTGTACCTCCACAACAATGAGTTCAATGGAACTTTTCCCAAGGAAATTGGGAGCTTATCTAATCTCGAAATCCTCCGTCTGGCCTATAATGACAAGTTTGTGCCCATGGCCATTCCATCAGAGTTTGGGAACTTGAGGAATTTGAGGTTCATCTGGATGACAGCTTGCAATTTAATCGGAGAAATCCCTGAAAGTTTTGCCAACCTAACGAATCTCGTGCAGCTGGATTTGTCAGCGAACAATTTGACAGGTAGCATTCCCAGCAGAATGTTCTCTCTCAAGAATTTACAATTTCTGTATCTTTACTACAACAGATTGTCTGGTGAAATTCCTAGTTCGATCCAGGCCTTGAATTTGATGGACATTGATTTGGCAATGAACAATTTCACGGGTCCGATTCCTGAAGATTTTGGAAAGTTGGAGAACCTGACGGTACTTAATCTGTATTTCAATCAATTATCTGGTCAGATTCCGAGAAGTTTAGGCCTAATCAAAACGCTGAAGCACTTCAAGGTTTTTCGCAATAAGTTAAATGGAACTCTTCCTCCAGAATTAGGCCTATATTCGAAGCTTGAAGGGTTTGAAGTTGCAGACAATCAACTGAGTGGTGCATTGCCTCAATACTTGTGTGCCAATAATGCTTTGCAAGGCGTGATTGCTTTTTCTAACAATCTTGGTGGAAAATTGCCCGAATCGCTTGGAAATTGCACTACTCTGCGCACAGTTCGGCTTTCCAGGAACAATTTTACTGGTGAGATTCCTGCAAGTCTTTGGACTTCCAATAATTTATCAACCTTGATGTTGAGTGAGAACTCATTTACTGGTCAATTTCCAAGTAAACTTCCATGGAATATGTCGAGGCTAGAGATTAGAAATAACTACTTTTCAGGAGAGATACCGGCTGGAATTGTTTCCGCAGTAAATCTAGTAGTATTTGATGCGAGAAACAATATGCTTTCCGGTGAAATTCCAAAGGAGTTGACGGCTCTTTCCCGACTTAATTCTCTCAGGCTTGACAATAATCAACTTTCCGGCAAGCTTCCATCCGAGATACTCTCCTGGCAATCCCTGAATACTTTAACACTCTCAAGCAACAAACTCTCCGGGCAAATTCCGAGAACTGTTGGCGATCTCCCTAATCTCGTTTATTTGGACTTATCTAAAAATGATATATCTGGTGAAATCCCATCTCAGCTTGGCAACATGAGGCTCATATTTCTCAACTTGTCTTCCAACAACCTTTCCGGCAGCATCCCAGATGCTTTCAATAACCTCGCATATAACACCAGTTTCTCGAACAACCCTAACCTATGTGCTTATAATCCAACTGTTGAGCTTCCAAGATGCTTGACCAAAACTCCTCGGTATCCAAACAAATCGTCCTTCAAGTTGCTTGCCTTGATTCTTGTTCTCACCATCATTGTGTTGCTAACCACTACCTCACTGGCCATCTACAAATTCAAAGACATATCGGGAAAGAATTCCGAGCCCAAACTTTCAACGTGGAAGATTACTTCGTTCCAGAAGCTAGATTTCTCAGAATGGAATCTCTTCTCAAACTTGACAGATGATAACCTCATTGGAAGTGGGGGCTTTGGAAAGGTTTACCGGGTTCCTTCTAATCATCCGGGTGAATATGTTGCCGTAAAAAAGATTTGGAATAGCAAAAAGTTGGACGACAATCTAGAGAAAGATTTCATGTCTGAGGTTGAAATCCTAGGCACGATTCGGCATTCCAATATTGTGAAGCTTCTATGCTGCATTTCAAGTGAAAACTCAAAACTCCTTGTGTATGAGTACAAGGAAAATGGGAGCCTGGATAGATGGCTTCATGGAAAGAAAAAAGCATCGACTCCTTTACCCAACAATCATCTGATCTTGAAGTGGCCAACGAGGTTGAACATTGCCATAGGGGCCGCCCAGGGGCTGTGTTACATGCACCACGATTGCTCACCACCAATCATCCATAGAGATGTGAAGTGTAGCAATATATTGCTGGACTTCGAATTCCGGGTGAGTATTGCAGACTTTGGGCTAGCCAGGATGTTGGCGAAATCTGGGGAGCCACATAGCTTGTCTGCCATAGCGGGGTCTTTCGGCTACATTCCCCCAGGTAAGTGATTATGATAGAAGACAAGGAATAATTTTTATGGCATTATATTTATAAAAACCCATCTTTACATGAACTAACTTGCTTTTGCAGAATACGCCTATTCAACCAAGATCAACGAGAAAGTTGATGTGTACAGTTTCGGGGTCGTACTACTAGAGCTCGTAACCGGAAAAGAACCATATGGCGTAGAGGAGCATACAAGCCTAGTAGATTGGGCATGGCAGTATCACAGTGAAGGGAAGTGCCTTGCTGATGCCTTGGATGAAGAAATCAAAGAAGCGTGTCATGCGGAAGAGATGATAAAGGTCTTTAAATTAGGCCTTGCTTGCACAAGCATATCACCCTCAGCTAGACCTTCCATGAGAGAGATTTTGCAGGTTCTTGAGCGGTGCCGTCCACCAGGTCAAGACGGCAAGAAGATCGGAACAGAGGTTGATATTGCTCCCCTTCTTGGCGATTCCATGTACATTTCAAATTACAAGGATTGTAGCACAGCCTTCGGTGAAAGTGATGGAAGCTAAAATAATGCTTTTTATTAATAATAATACTTTTTTTAATACTATCTTTCATATTACATTCTTTCTTTATATTTTATTGAATGAAAAATATTTCTAAAAATTTATATTTTTATTTTGAAAATAATAAAATTATAGAGCATCGTTATTCAGTAATGTTTGACATATATAATCTGTGTCTTAAATTATTTTATAATTTAATATAGAACTACAAGTCAACCGGATCACAGCACTATCATGAATTCATGAGGCTTCGGATACAGAGACGGCGTTTACGTCGTGGCCCAGAAAAAACGCGGTGCTTCCCTGATTTTCTTGTCTCGCTTTCCACCCACCCTCTACTGAATCTCCAACCCGCAAGAAAACCTGAGCTCTTTAAACCACCAAATCACACGGAAACCGTGCTCCGTCGCCAAAGACGATAATTTACTACAGTTTTTCACCGACATTGAAAGAAGAGACAATAGGCAATAATGATCCCGGTCAGAGTCTAAACTTCGAAGGGTAGGCATGGTAATGAAAGACCCACTCACTCATCAGCCGCCATGCTTTTCCCTTCTAAATCGTCCAGCCCAATCAACTATTGATTACATTTACGTCATGCATCCGCCACATCATAAGTTCAACTTATCTTACAAGTTAAATAACGTAAATATTTAGGTCGCATGAGACAACAATCAAAGCTCTTCAGATGAGACCTAGATTCACAGAAAACAGGATTGAATGAAACCCACAATTTCGAGCAATCTCCATTACGCTTCATCTATGTACAAACGACAGTTGCAGATCTGTTCCCAAAAAGCCAGACTAATTTCAGCATTTTCAACTGCATTTGCTCCTCAACGCTTTAAATACAACCTCGCCCTCACTCCATCTCAGGACGTCAAACCCCCAATACAGCATAAGGTGGAAGGAACGGGACCAGAGATTTCAGTAAATCACCTCCCAACGCTCATGCTGTGTTCCATTCTGACTCCTACAAAAAGCGACCACCCAACATGAAAGAATAAAGATATAACTTGGTCACATTGCAAGAGTTTACACGCATGCCTTGTCACTAAGCTTCTGTGAAGATTCCGACCTAGCCCATCTTGTGTTCATACAACACTTCCAAGTCTGGCATCAGGCTATAGAAAATATGAAACATAGGAAGAATTTAGGATACCATCAAAGCATTAATCAAATTAATCTAAAACTGATAAAAAGTGAAACACAAAGGAGGGTGTTGTCTTTGATCCTCTACACAAAAGTGGGGTTTTTTAGCACAATTACTGGAAAGCTAGCACGTATAGTGGTGCAGGACCTGCGACCACATATTCATCAGTCAGAAAATTGTTTACAAAATTCAATGGCCATGAAAAATTTATAACCTAAGAAACTAGTAACAATATGAAAACTATGATGCAAAAACATTTATAACCTAAGAAACGAGTAACAATATGAAGACTATGATGCAAAAGCATGTAGTCATAGTAAAAATAGGCAACACGACAGGAACACAGTATGAATAGACCATCATGAGTGTTTAAAAAACCTGATATAATCAAAGAAGTTAAAAAGAGGATAATATCATATTCTCATCTTATATCTTTGAAATCAATAACTCCGCCTATGTTTATAGCCGGTCCCAAGCCCAGGTAAAGGAGGAGGGTTGTGTTAGACCATCAACAGCCAATGTAAAAATTTGTTGAATCTATCATGAACATGGACAATAGACGTTATAATGTTAATGCTAGGTCGTTGCCCGTAAGTAACGCGCTGCATGGCTCGAGTACAGTGATAAGTGAGTTAGAGCCGCTGCATCGGCGCCCGGATGTAGTGTTAAATGAGCAAGGGCTACCGCGTCACTCTGGACGCACGCGGCTAAAGAAGTTAGTCCATAAGAGCAAAATTAGATTTGGTACTTGGAATGTTGGGACATTAAATTGTAAATCTGTAGAGGTTGTAGGGGTTATGATTCAAAGGAAAATCAATATCCTTTGCTTGCAAGAAACAAAATGGCGTGGAGAAGGAGCTAAAGATATTCAAGGTTTCAAACTTTGGTATACAGGAAAAGTAAGTGCACGCAATGGAGTAGGCATCATTATAGATAAGGAGTGGAAGAAGAACGTTATAGAAGTTAGCAGAATTGGAGACAGAATTATTTCTTTAAAAATGATAATTGGACGTGAGACTGTTAATATTGTTAGCGCTTATGCGCCGCAAGTCAGGACAGAAGCCAGTCTTAAGGAATTATTTTGGGAGGATCTGGAGGGGTTGATTCGACACATACCACAGAGTGAAAAGATTTTTATTGGAGGAGACTTTAATGGGCATGTCGGGAGGGAAGCTGGTCAGTATGCGAGGGTGCATGGTGGTTTTGGTTTTGGAGAGCTAAACAATGAAGGGCAAACTCTTCTTGATTTCTCATTGGCGTATGATTTTAAGATTGCCAACACTTGTTTCAAGAAGAGAGATGAGCATCTCATCACTTACAAAAGTGGAGCCTCAAGGTCGCAGATTGATTTTCTTTTGGTTAGGAACACAGATAGAAAACTTTGTAAAAATTGTAAGGTGATCCCTGGAGATGCTGTAACGACACAACATAGGGTCCTAGTCCTTGATGTGTGTATTATGAGTAAAATCCAAAAACGTCGACAAGTAGTAACACCAAAGATTAGGTGGTGGCAATTAAAAGGTGAGAAGCAAGATATTTTCAAGCGAAATCTTTTGGATAAAGGAATTTGGGATTCTCAGGGAAGTGCTAACATCATATGGGAGGATATGGCTAAAAAGATACGGGAGGTTGCAAAAGTAGTTTTGGGAGAATCGAAAGGTTCTGGTCCGAGAGATAAGGAGTCTTGGTGGTGGAATAATAGTGTACAGGACAAAATCAAGTATAAGAAGAACTGTTTTAAAGCCATACATTTGTGTAACAATGAGGAAAATTGGGAGAGGTACCGTATGGCTAAGAAGGAAACTAAGAAAGCTGTGGGTGAAGCTCGTTCCAAAGCTTTTGAAGAATTTTATAAGAACCTTGAGACGAAGGAAGGAGAGCAAAATATTTATAAGATTGCCAAGAGTAGGGAAAGAAAATCAAGAGATCTAGAACAGGTAAGGTGTATTAAGGATGAAGAGGGAAGAATTTTAGTTACAGATGATGAAATTAAAAATAGATGGGAGACTTATTTTTCTAAACTTTTCAATGATGGAGAGGATTCATCTAGTAACTTGAAGGATTTAGTAACTGGTGAAGGAGAACAAAATTTGTCATTCTATCGAAAAATACGTGATAAGGAGGTAAAGGAAGCTCTTAAGAAAATGGCAAATGGTAGAGCTAACGGACCTGATTGTATATCTATCGAAGTGTGGAAATGTTTAGGTGAAGAAGGGGTGAGATGGTTAACTAAGTTATTTAATGTGATTTTACGGTCCAAGAAAATGCCTGATGAGTGGAGGAGAAGTACATTAATTCCTATTTATAAAAATAAAGGAGATATTCAGAATTGTACTAACTATAGAGGGATTAAACTCATGAGCCACACAATGAAATTGTGGGAGAAAGTAATTGAGCACAGGTTGAGATTGGAGACAAGTATTTCTGAGAATCAATTTGGTTTTATGCCAGGTAGATCAACTACAGAGGCAATTTATCTACTAAGGGGATTAATGGAAAAGTATCGTTGTAAAGATAAAGATCTACACATGGTTTTTATTGATTTGGAAAAAGCTTATGACCGTATACCAAGAGAAGTGCTTTGGAAAGCGTTGGAAAAAAAGGGAGTACGGATTGCTTATATTAAAGCCATACAAGATATGTATGAGGGGGTAAAAACTAGTATAAGAACGCCTAATGGTCAAACAAAGGATTTTCCTATAAAGATTGGACTACATCAGGGATCATCTCTGAGTCCTTATTTGTTCAACTTGATTTTAAATGTTTTGACGGAACATATTCAAGAGGAAATCCCGAAATGTATGCTCTTCGCGGATGATATAGTTCTTATAGCAGAGACAAGAGAAGAGGTTAATTGCAAACTTGAGTTATGGAGGAGGACATTAGAGTCGAAAGGTTTTCGTCTGAGTAGAAGTAAGACGGAATATTTATATTGTAAATTTGGTAAAGGACTATTCGAAAATAATTTGGAAGTGAAATTGGGAGATCAAATTATACCTCAAGTGGAAAAGTTTAGATATTTGGGAGCCATTATTCAAAATGATGGCGAAATCAGTGGAGATATTTCACATATAATTCAAGCTGGGTGGTTTAATTGGAGAAAAGCTAAAGGAGTTATTTGTGACCGTAAGGTGCCTAATAAACTTAAAGGAAAGTTTTATCGTACTGCTATCAGACCGGCAATGTTATATAGTAGTGAATGCTGGGCTCTAACGGGACAGCAAGAGCATAAAGTTGGAGTAGCAGAGATGAGAATGTTACGATGGATGTACGGACATACACGTAAAGATAAAATTCGAAATGAGCACATACGTGAAAAAGTGAGGGTGGCACCTATTGAGGAAAAAATGGTAGAAAATCGGTTGAGATGGTTTGGGCATGTACAAAGAAGACCAAGGGAGGCACCAGTGAGAAGAGTGGAACATATAACTTTGAGTCCGATTAAGAGAGGTAGAGGAAGGCCTAAGAGAACACTCTTGGAAGTTGTTGAACGTGATCTCTTAATTAATAATATTTCTAAAAGCTTAATAAATGATAGAGCACAATGGCGTCTTGCAATCCATGTAGCCGACCCCACCTAGTGGGATAAAGGCTTGTTGTTGTTGTTGTATATCTTTGAAATCAATAAATCAATCAAATGCAAAATTCAACCAACAGTTATTAAAGAGAAAAGTGTCAAAATTACCATTTAGCTATCATCCTCACTAACTGAGAAAAACATAAAGAGATTAAAGAAGTTTCAAAACCTTCAATTCTTCAGCCTTGCTATTTTGAAATACTCTATTCCCATCAAAACATCCACTCTTCAAAACAGAATTAGGATCTGCCACACAGACATCACCCTGCAAAGATCCGTGGCCCTCACTATTGCCCAGACTCAAGTTTTTGTCACTGCAGTTCACAACCGTTCCTAATCCATAATTCCTCAAATGAAAAATCTCACCTCACAGTTGAAGTTCCGGTTGCTGGCACTTGGTGCGTAGTCCGCATGTTCAGCTCTTGCCAAATTACAAGCTTTGACTACTTGTTGGTCTGTACTAACAACACTCCGTTCAGAACTCAGCAAGCATTTTATAGATGCAGTTTCATCACTTTCCAAGCAATCCCGAACTTTGTTCCCATCAACTCCATTCTGAAATGGATCACCAACTTCTAAATAAGGAACTTCACATGAACCAAACTACTTCCTGATGTTTTCCTTCACTGGTTCAGCAGGCTTACCTCATTTTGAACTCCCAGACCTCTTGATTTCTGCTCATCAAGTGTGCAAGCATCTGTTTCACTAATCTGTATTTCAGGTCCTACAGTGCCTATTCCACCTCCCAGGAGCCCAACAGATGTTTTAATTCTACAATTGCTATCAGCATCCTTGCTTGTTGAATCTTCTAACCTATCAATACATTCAATACTCATATGAGAGGTACCACCTGATCTACTAATACTACCTTCAGGAGAAAAAGAATCTAGCCTTTGTGGGCTCATAGATGATCGCTTTTCTGGTTGGCTTGTCTTCAAATTCACCATTTCAGGATCACTTTTCCTTTTGTTGCCTCTTTCAGTAGATCCAGAGTAGCACTTCGTAGTATTTTCATTCATGTTTTCAGAAGGATGGATCAGATGCCTTGGCATTCTAGTCCGTTTATAACCATCTGGAAAAACAAATGGAGGGAGCTGCTTTCGACGAACATGAGAAACATAAATTTCCATCCCTGGTTTCCAATATACATACATGTTTATCTCTTGTCTAAATTCATCTACTGTTTTACGTATGTCAAACTGCTGGCCTTCTTGACCTCTAACTCCTGCTTTCCTTTGCAAACCCATGAAAAATGCAGAATGTGGGCAAGGCTTGGAAGTGTCTGAGTACTCGTGGGGGTATGGATGACACTGCAACATCCCATTTGTGTCCCGCTCTATCTGTTCAGTAATAATTGGAAAGCATTATAATTAGTAAACGTACAGAGATTAGCTATTGCCAATGAATTAAATCCCAGATATGTATGGATCACATCCAGTGGAGGAAACATAATACCAGACTATCACAGCATTTTACCTTTAGGGTAAGTTGTCTCCACCTAGATTCTACCCAGCCCTTCCATGCCAGTAAATCATCAGCATCTGCTGCTATTATGTCCACTTGCAGATAGTTTTTATATGCCTCAAAAAAGAGATATGGCTCAAAAAGAGAACTCCAGTGGGCTTTGCTGAGCTCAATTTCCTACAGATAGACAAGAAAGCAATAGAAAACAAATTAAGGAGTGCAGAAAAGGAAAACTAGATACTAGTAAACTCCTCTTACCTCACAGATCCTGTTGCCATAGTGAAACTGTTCTACCATAACACGCAGAGTACTTGCTGAGACATTGTAGCTAGAATTCATGCATGGATATGCGGGAGTGATTATTGGCATAAGATGAAATCTATCCCGCGGGTTTCTACGAGGATCCCATACAGGGAAACCCAGTTCATTCTCTTCTATAGAACACAACATTACAGGGTTTGGCCACCGCCACTGTGTATAAACCCTGAAGAATCGAGAAACTAACATACTAGGATTTGCATGAGGATAAAGCTGGCAAACACGAGCAACTAAAAGAGCCCAATTTACACCACCAAGGAATCCAGTAACCTAGACAAAGTGAAATGAAGAATGAAGACAACAAAAAATCAAATGCCCCCCTGATGATAAAAAGCTTTAGAGGTATCTTACATTTGAGTAAACACCACGCCTTTTTGCCCAAAACTTTAAACATCTCAGAGTAGTTCGGAAGTGCTAAAATTGTCAAGGATTACAGAAGTATCAATTCAAAAAAGTTGAAGGACCATTACATCTAATATAATAATCAACCAAAATTGAAGAGTATGTATATTAACCTCGACATTTGGAACGAGTTTAAGAATTTGATCTGCCACTCGGCAGCCATTAAGACTTCGAACAGTTGGTTCATCAACATCATATAGCACAGACCCATTTGAGATATCCAGGTCCTGAAGAACGGTGTTTTCAGAATCATATTATCAGATCAAAGTTATGGTATATTCCGAGTGGGAAAAAAATTAAGAGCAAGGGGGAAGAAAGTTCAAAAGGATGAGAATGCATTTTGCTTCAAAATAAAAATGCAAAAGAAGACTAGAATTGCATAAAGAATAACAACAAACTACAATGCCATACAATTTAACATCAGCAATTAACTGGTAGTTTTTGCAAACTTGAGTTTGGCACAATCCACCCCTCTCCTCCCGCTCTCTTCCTCATTAACCCCTTCCTATACTTGCATAGCACATCCCACCCCACAAGAAGGTATTTAAGCATGCCAAAAATACAGGAATTCAGACCATAATGCAATGGTATGAGCATATACACATAGCACAGTCTATAAAGTACAGGCACGGACGGATCAGTTTTTCAAAAACAACAGGGAATTCACAATTTCCTAAATTGACTCGCTAAATCTTAGGAGGCCCTCAAATCTTGAAAAAACAAGAGGTTTGCTAATTCACATAAAATTACAGATTATGAAAATAAGCACCCAGAATGCATAAAAACCAATTAGAAAGAGCACTCAAACTTACTTCTGGGACAACCAAAAGGGATACACTCGCATAAAGTAAATCTATTGATATTCCAAGAAACTTGAACTTCATTACTGGAACATGAGCATCAGAAACTGGTTGAAGTTCAGTAACTTCCTCCATTTCAGCGAGGATGTTATGCAGTATGACAAAGAAGTCTTCCTGCAAAAGTGATACACATTTGACTTACTGTAGAACAAAATGCAATATTTTATACATAATTTAGCAGAATCGACCAGCTACATTGTGTCACCTCTCGATTCACATATGAAGGACCAATACACAGAGTATCTATGTCAGCCCCAGGTCCATGCACCTGTAAATTAGTAGTTTATTACTTAAGATTAAAAAAAAATAATAGAACAACCACTATGATACAGGAAGCCTGTTACAAACATGAAACAACAATATTTTAACTCATTTACAGTCTACTATCTATCTTCCATAAAACCAACTACAGAATAGATGCTAAAAGGATGACTTTGATGGCCCCATTGTCATTCAAGTATGGTAGAAGGTGTGGCCAGAAGAGAGGGGGAAAGAGGAAGAATGGGCGGCTAAAGACATTGAGAGTATATGCTAGAGGAATCAAAGTGAGTGGTAGTGGGAGTGGGAAGGATAGGGAGATCCAAAATAGTAACAGACCGGCAGGGTAAATAGGAGGGAAAATGAAAGTGGCAGCTATATTGGATATACTGGGGGAATGTGTTGCCAGAGAGGGGGTTCAAGAGTTCAGTAGAAAGGTTATTGGAGAGTGCTAGTCTCTCAAAAGCCAGTCTTGGACTATTGTGCCTGATTATCTTCAGTTGGTCTATTATACCTGAACTTGACTATTGTTGAACGAAAGGGCATTGTTCAGTATCTTTTTCCCTTCTCTGTTTATCATTTCGCCTTTAATTATGCACGGGTAACAGTGAATTCTACTAGACTTCAATCAAAAACAGGACGACTTTAGGGGAACAAACTATTCACTATTAAGCAAAATACCATATGCACGCAAAATGAAAGAAAAACATTTGTTACAATGAGAGTGATAATAAGATTCAATAGAAGTCTTTACTCATCGGTCCTTTGATGAAGCTGAAAAGAGTATAAGCATGACTTAAGCTACAAGAAAACAATGGATAAACCAGATTGGCGATTAAGAGAGTAAATGTCTCTTCATATTTTCAGGAAGAGCAAGCGTGCCTAACCATTGAGACTCCAAAAGGTGAATATGATTTACAATCTCTTCAGCCTCTCAAATAAATTCAACAAAGAACAAGAACAAGGAAATTCCCAGTGCCATTATAAATTTAAGCCTAAAACTCAAGTTCAAGTCATATCTCCCTTCCTCTCATCCTATGATAAGTTAAAATAGGAACCCATCAATAACATAAAACTCCAGCTCTCGCTGAGGAATTAACATGTACTGATTATACTGAAGAGCCGAAAGCACAATTAAGATGCCCATCAGAATTGCTCAAAAAGTCAGACCGGGAAAGTTGTCGAGTGTTAATCAGAACTGGATCAAGCATTACCAATTATTCCAATTTTCAACTGACCGCGAGTGCCCATGTCTTGTGCCTCACACATATTATGTCGTGTTCCATTTCAATCATCTCAATATTCTGATTTAAATTCCTTGGACTGTAACCAACACTCTTCAATTTCTTCCGGGAAAAAAAAAACTTCTATGGAATTTTTTGCTTTCATCGTCTTGAGTACTATGATAAATCAAATCAAAACACATCGAATTCCAAATAAATTGAGGTCCACTAAACTACAGATTATCTAAATGACTCCTCCAGCAGAAAATAATGCACCTAGCATACTGTATTGTGACCATTACAATTTGTTAGCAGGGGGGGGGGGGGGGACTCACCCCTAGACGATAAGAACCAAATGTGAATATGACGGCATTTGCATCCTCTACCATCTGATCTGTGTACCCTCGTTGGCGAGTCAACTGCTTCACCCAACATTTTACAATCTACATTGCAGGTCAGCTTTGTTAACGTGAAATTTAAACTTGATTACAGCCAGACACCTCAATATACAACAAAAGCAAGCATCTACTTTTACAATTGGCATGGCCCGGACTGTCTTCGATATACAACAGCATAATATAAAATTCAACTAAACCCAAGGAAAATAATGCATTGAGTAGCTTCTGCCGTTAAATGGAAAACACGGCTATAATCCCGATGAAAAGCGTGGGAATATTGGGCAGAATAATAGTCAACAAAAGCAAGCGCGTAGAAGATGGGGAAGGGCTACATCTAATCACCTGATCAAGGCGACCAAGTACCTCTTCTCTCTTTGCAGCTTCTTCTTTGCTCTCGTAAAGCCCGGAATCAACCAAAAACTAGTATAACAGTAATCCTGAAATTATAATTTGATTTTTTAAAAAAAAATCAATTGACACTCATGGAATAAAAAATACCCTCTCCAGTTCCATGTTCCGATGGAAATCAGCCTCGTTAGGACCGGCCAGAGAGATGGGTTTTGTGATCCCATACTTTTTGGCTTGCTGAGGAGAAAGCGGCGTCGAAGAACCATTCGGACTCTCGGAACCCATCATTTCAGTACCCAAAGAAAAACCTAGATCGGAACAAATGTATTACCCGGTTTGACTTGCATATTCAAAACACTACAGCGTGAGGATGCATAGTTGCGAATCATGAGCACTTATGCGTTAAGGTCCTGGGTTAGGAGATCGTGGATGATGAAATTAAGAGATGTGGGCATCGATCCGCTGAACGTTGAGAGGTGGAGTGTGAATCCAGGTGGTGAAGCGCGGGATGGCGCCGAGAAGGGAGAAAAGGGAGAAAAGAAGGGAGAGATGTGTATTGAAAAGGGCAATGTTAGGAAAGAGAGACGAATCGGCGAGACTCGCACAGAGATGGATGTGGAGCCCGGACGAGGAGGAGAGAGAGACCCCAAAGCACAGCGGGCGGAGCTGCTGGATTTCGGGATTTCTATGTTTTAACCGTGCGTTTGGGTTGGATGTCGCAGTAATAATAACATTAATAATGATAATAATAGTAGTAGTAATAAATTTTATTTAATTTCCATACTTTTGGCAAAAAGTAATAAGGGGCCGGTGTGCGCTTCAAAATTAAATAAATAAATAAAAAGGTGATATCAAGTAGTACGACTTTCAGCGGTTGCTAGTAGCTAGCAGATGTCATTTCCCTGCAGTCTAACGACGGTGTACTCCTGCGCACAGACATGAGAACTCACCGGTGTTGTTGTGGGTGGGGGCAACACAGCTGCGAGACGCACAAGCACGAAGTCAAGTCGGGCGTGTAAACTCATGGCTCATCCCATAGACATCTTGCCCAGCAAGAAATCTGAAATCTGAAATCTGAATTTTCATGTCAATTATTAAATATAATTTTTCATATATAATTTATAAATAATATGATGTGATGTGATTTATTATATTATAAGTAAAGATAATATATTAATTAACGTGATAAAATTGATTGAATGATCCTGTCTGATTATACCCAAAAATAACTAACTAAATCTTGTACACACACATATGGGGAACATTTTTGCTTCCATGCTAAACTTTCCCGCAGGAAGCCAATATCTGTTTATTTTTCTAAGGAGCAATAGGCCCCTTTTTCTATTTGATTTGAGCTCGTTATCCCTTCTTCCCCCCCCCCTCACCGGGTTTTACTTCTTTTCTCCACGAGTAGTTCAAGATGACTTAATTTGTCCTTTGCCTGCCCCCCTTTGCCAAGTTCAATGTTAATTCGTTTGAAATGTAGATGTGTGTATATAGCATGTACTCTGTATGCATAAGTGCAGGGCCGAGAGAGAGAGAGAGAGCCATTAGGTAGTTGGCCCGTGTTTGTTTGTTTGTTCGTGGACGTGAATGTTATGTGTTCAGATCACTTGCTCTGTAAAGTATGTGCGTGTGCGAAGTTAGTTCGCATGAGACCTGAAACGGGATTTTTATAATGACTTCATATAGATCCAGTTTTGTCGTATTCATGTCGTGTGTTTGGCGAGGGTTGGGTTGGTGTTTCTTCCCAATTGTTACTTGTCGTGAAGCGTTTTCGCTTTTGCGCTTTTTTTTTTTTTTTTTTTTTTAAGTTTTGGCTGGCGAATTGGGGCACCGTCGCTTTGAAGCATATACAACTTTCTCTGCTCAGGTTCATAGATCAATGGATGAATTGTAGTTGAAGACACACGCTCCATTTTTAAACATAAAAAAACTACCACATATCTATGTGTTTTTTATTTATAAACAAAGCTATTGTTAAAAATTGTATACTTGAATTAAGTAGAAGAGGATCGAATATTCATTGATGAATAGCAAACAACATCACAATATTATAATCCTTCCCTTGAAGTATTTACAATCTAGTCAATCCTCTTGGGTAATGAACAAGCCCCATTTAAAATACTAACATGAGATGAGGAACAAGTTAACTTTCCTCTTTTAAACAGAATTAAACTCTTTTTTTAATGCCCAACCCTTATCTCTTTGTACAGATTTAGACTAACAACTAACCATGATTCACTAACAACTAACCCTTATCTCTATATATGCAAGTGTGCAAATCACGTTTAACACACCATCACAAGATCATAATTTGAAACTTAAGAATTTGACACCAAGTTATAAAATTATAAAATCTCTTAATTACTCCACAAACTTAGTAATATCAAACACAATTTTTCATGGTAATTAGAAAATGACTTGTCCCCAAATAACCAACCATAGAAGATTCTTTAGCCATAGTTATTATGAGAACTAACTATAGTGGAAAAGAAAGGATTTGATGTAGAAGTCTACTATAACTAATTAAAATTGAACTTATTCAAATTACACACCAAATAATCCCTACCATGGTGGAATAGTTTCAAACCAAGTAATTTTACCTCTATCAGAGCAGAAGAGATTGAAACTTCTTTGCTAAAAATATTTTTTCAGTAAAACCATTTAATCAATGAGATTCTGAGTTTAAGCATGACTAAAAACTTTTAAATCAATATGTCAGTCAACTATTAAAGTTTTGCAATTATTTTAAAGCATGGAATACCAACTAGGCCTAATTCTTTGAAAATATAATTACAAGTTAAATTTTTAAAAACATAGTTGTCCGTCGTGGCTAAGACGGGAAAAGCCACAGCCAACAACATTTTGTGACATGCATTACAACTTAGGCGCCATTTCATTGTGGTGCACTGCACAATTCATATAATCCCTTATTATTAAATTAAGGATCAGGGGGTTGAACTTTCGACGCACCATAAATCTTCTCTGACATCTAATTAAGACGATCTAAGCTTATAAAAGAAGCTTATTTAAACATCTAGCCAATGACATCAATTTTGTTTTCAAATAATATTAAATCATAAAATATATTATAAAATTAGACACCTGAAATCATAATAATCACATTTTCAACCCTTCAGGGCATCAACAACCCAGCCAATGCCTAACAATACCCTAAAATCACACTCAAACAATTTAAGATAACCTATATAATGCACCGTATTAATCATATTCAACAGGGAACGTCATTGTAACCTTCAACTCCACAGTTCGTCCAAATTACAATAGGGAGATTCCCAGTAATATTTTTCAATTCACACACATATTCAAAAAATTCAAAACAATCACATCTATACTTGCACTCATAATCTGACCAGCCCAAACACAATTTATCTTAGCAATAATCATGGGCCTTAAGCACAACAACCACAAGTAATTTACATTTGGTGTAAGTATGATTAAACTCAACCTAGTTGGTAATATTATATTAAATTGTAAGCTCAATCTAGTAGGGTTCACATCTCAAGCCTTACATGTTTCCCCTTTTGTCTCGACTGAAGTCAGTGCTTATAAAATATTATATGAGAGTTAAGTATAATCACTCATTAATCAAAGTATATCTAATATATACATATGCAAATTATTAATCACAGCAATGCAAATAGCGTAGTTTGAAACATATTATAACCGTGGTATTTAATAAACAACCATTGTCACAATGCTAGTAACCATATGACTATTAGCAATAACACACAATGTCACAATAATAACAATCATGTGACTGAAAGTTGTCATAATATGCAAATGCCATGATAATAACAACCATGTGACCACGAAGATAATATGCACGATCAACATCATTCTCATGCCCTCCTGATAATTCCAAGTGAAACTATAGGTCATATAATCATTAGTTTTGTTCATGTGAATATACTACCTAAGCTTTTCAATTGTAAAGAGGTGCTCGACTAAAACTACTACACTCATTGTTGGACCACGATTTTTCCCATATCACACATTATAGGGCATTGTGCCCCTAAACCAGCCTCGTCATTTAATAAGTGAAAACTAATTAGCTTTAAGTCCTTTAATGAACCATAGGATAGTCTTTTATAGAACAAGTAGGACAATAATTGATTGGCAAGCCATCAAGCTTCAATGGCAGCCTTACCACGTAAATTTAATTCTCTACTTCTCT
Source organism: Prosopis cineraria (assembly GCF_029017545.1). Taxonomy (NCBI): domain Eukaryota; kingdom Viridiplantae; phylum Streptophyta; class Magnoliopsida; order Fabales; family Fabaceae; genus Prosopis; species Prosopis cineraria. The sequence continues at coordinate 8,179 of NW_026556265.1, read as the reverse complement.
CTTCGGGCGAACATCTGCTCTATATGATCATACAATATAACACATGCTTATTCATAGCATTCTCAATCACCATATACATTGCATGCAAATCTCAACTATCATATTCATAACAAGCAATTTTTTAAATTATCAACTTGTCACTTCTCAAACATATACTTGCTTGAGGTAATTTATCAAATCACAATAATAACTTAGATTTCATTCAGCATCTCAACATCGTCATACTTCACATTTCTCTTCTTATAATCATGCTTAATGTCACGTTAATAATATTATCACATAATCAAGTTCATTTGCCATACTTGCATTTTTACACACGTTTCAAAAGCATATTCATGTTTTTAAAACAAATCATAGGCATATATCATCAATCAAATAAGCAAAAACATATATTAAATTTTCTCAATTACATCAAACCTTTAAAAAAAAATCAAAGGTTATCCTCTACTTAACTTGCTTCCTTAGCTTACATTTGAGCTCAAAAGATGTGCCAAAAAGTTAATCTACAATCCATTACAATAATCATCAGCAATAATCAACAACCATACCACTTCTAACTCCTAACTACACACTTTAAATATCAAAATTCCAACCCATAAGTGTGAACTTAATTCCAATGAGGTTATTAGCTTCCATTGACTCCATTAAGCTCTCAACAATTTAAATAGTAACAATTACAATACCCTGTAACCCAATTCTTTATCAATAAGCCTAGGGTTTATTAAAATCAAGAAAATTCTAGTCTAACAAGCAAACAATTGATACCCAATGTTCTAAGATTAAAAACCAACTTTCAATAACTTCATTCAACTCTGTTAATTCAATCATAATCATCCCAAAGTTTATAAATCAATCAAAGGGTCAAATTCAATAGAAATATAAAAACTTAACTTTAAAATGCAGCTAAAATAGAAGAAGAAGGATTTGGGAACTTACCTTTAGTTAGCGATCTTAAGCTTAAAAACACCCAAAATTGCTAGAAAAATACATGCCCTGACAGAGCTCTAACTCCCTTTTTCGACCCCCTCAAATTCTCTATATTTTTCTACATTTTTAGACATTTAAAATAGCTTTCTAATGCTTTTATTCACAGATGGTTGTTCATGTCATAATCGCAATAGTTCGCAATTAAAGTCACCAATGCAGATTTACTCTCTTTATCCACAACCATAGGCGGTTGTCTTTATTGAAGGACTTGGCCATAGGCAATTGTGAACATAGAGCATGCTCCTCTTTCAAGGATTCTCATTTACATGCAATGATTACCCTTTGAGGTGCATCTGCAAATAGTTTTGCATATAGGCCTAAATTCCTCTTAAAATTCACTCTTAAGCCCTTAAATCTTGCTTCACATTATTCCAAACCCATATTTTCCTTGTTTAATATGTTTAGATAAAATTTAGGATGTTACATTCCTGTTTAGGATTCAGTTGACTAAAATTGCTGAAAATGATCCAGTATTTCCATAAAATAAATGAATGCACTCTAAGTATGCTAACTTGTTGTCAATGATGTGAACATAGAGCATGTTCAATGTATTGCTTGTAGATTATTTTATGTATTTGAAACTTAACAAAATTTAGAAGCCTAAGGTCTTTATTTACCACTGATTGATGAACTTTGTATTCAACCTTACGCTTCTCTAAAATATCAAATATTGAATTGGAACTAAAATAATAACAGAGAATAGCAATTAACGAAAGATTTAGAGTCATAAAGACCAAGATGACAAGCAAAAAATGGGTATAAAATTGGTTAATTGCTTTCTTGTGGGGGATGTAAATCCAGACACCAATAATAACCAAAATGAATTCTCAAGAAATTGAAGACAAGGGAAGAGAAATAGAGAATAAGATGCTGTTTGGCATAAAACTGAAGAAAATGTCACATTAAAAATTCATTAAATTGGCAAAGAAACCAAACTTTGCATCAAGCACCCCTATGAGTAAAGTTGATATTAGCTGCTAAATTCGAAACTGTTGCTGTTTGCTTCTAACCTTTAGATCCTTGGCTAGCAAATCAGATCAGGGACCACAAGGTAATTGTGCTTGGTGAAGGTCAAGGCAATGCAAATCTCCAAAGACCTATAGAACTATAAATAAACAATTATTAGGCCCAAATCATCAGTTGGCTTTGATACCGTGTTAAGAATTGTAAACTTAGATCAAGAAGAAGAATATTGAACATTCATTGATGAAAACAATGCAACATTACAATATCATGATCCCTCTTTTGAAGGATTTATAATCTAATCAACCTACTTTGGTGACGAACAAACCCTATATTGAAGACTAAAATAAGGTGAGGACCAAGTTAACCTTCCTCTTTTATTAAACTCCTTTTTCTTAAATGCTTAACCTTATCTCTTTATGCAAGCTTAGGCTAACAATTAACCATGAATAACAACTGATATTTTAACAAGTGTAAATTTTAGAAAACATTTATCACATTCTTTCAAAATCTACCCTCATGAAATCAATGTCTATTTTCACTCAACAAATTTATTTTATTAATTACAAGGATAATTTAATCTAATTTGTTTAATTTAAAATATAATGATTATATTTAATTAATTTTTTAAAATTGTGTGAGTCTCAAATTTGAAAATAGAGGCCGTGCTCGTCTATTGACTCATGCAATAGGTTTCTTTCCTGTTTTTCTACCTACTTATCTAAATAATCATTGCTCATAATAAGATGTCATTATTTGTTGTCATTGAAAGTAGTTTGGCCAGTGGCAGGATATCGATATCCAGTCTAGGTTCAAATGAAAATTAAAGCATGTTGGAGATATTTTTTTTAATAAAAATTGAAATGCATTAGTAAGCAAAATAAGAAAAGACCTAAAATAACAAACTACAAAAAGAGGGCCAAGAAAACATTCATCATCAACCCCCTTTGGCTAACTAAGGTGGTAGGTGATCAAAGATGCAACAAAAAAAAAGCCCTCTCTTGTTTTTTTTTTTAAATAAAAGGCAAGTACAAGTTAAAAGAAACTACCAAGAGCAATCTAAAAAAAAACCCTCTATAAAATGAGCTTGTTGGAGAGATTTTCTCCCCTCTATTAAAATGGGATTGGCAAAAGCTGAGAGATCTACTAGGGTGAGAATGGCTGAGTGACATGGTGAAAGTGAAAACACTGTCACAAAACACTTACTCAATTTGGTCTAAAATATAAATATTACTCCCTCCGTTCAAAAATATAAGACATTTGTAATTTTTTAAGATGTAATTATTACTTTTTTTAAAAAAGTGCCCCTACTGATTAATGATTTTATATTTATTGTAGGGTATTTCATAGGGATAAATGTGAAAAGTTAGTGTTAGTTTGAAAGCAGGTGATTACTTTATTGGGGTGAGATTTGATTAAAAATGTCTTACATTTTTTAACGGATGGAGTATTTAACAACAACAATATGCATATCAAGAAGATTATCATTCTCAAAAAAATATATTATTTTTTTATTCTCAAAAAAATACATATTAAGAAGATTGTAAATTTACAAACATGAGAATTTAAATTAATAAATATAAGAGATAAAATTAAAATTTTTAAAAATATCAAATTGTTTATGTTTTGTATTAAAATTAATTTTAAAAAATTATTATAATTTTAGATAATATTATGGCTTGGGCTACTGTAATTAGGGATGAAAATAAGTTAGGCCCTTAATAGGGACCTACAGTCTAGCTTGCTTATTAAATAGACTTATGTTAGACTCAGACTTTTAATTAAGTCTATTTAGTTAAATAGGCCAAGCCTATTTTTTCAAGACTTAACCTACGAGCGCAACAAGCCGGCCTATATATATATATATATATATATATATATTATGTACTATATCATAAACACGTCAGTTTCACTATGTGATTTTGAATTAATTTATTTTCTTTTACTTCTAGTTATATTTTCAATCATATTTAACTTATATATTAATTTTAATATTATCACTTTATTATTATGTTATATTATAGTTAGTAAGTCCTTTCAACTCTTATATATTGAAATTGATAAATTAGATTATATATTATATATTATAAGACATTTAAAACTAAAATGTGAGTCTATTTAAAAAGTTTAATTTTAAGTAGACTTTTAAATATGTTTGTAAGCTAAGTCAAGCTTTAAGTAAGCTCAGGCTTGAGCCATAAAAAAAGTCTTATACAAGTTTCAGGCCTTTAATTTACCAGACAGGCTTAGGCCTATTTGGTCAAAGTTGCTCTGGCCCAACCTATTTTTACTCCTGATTGTAATCTTAGATGATAGATGTAGACATTGTATTGTAAATAAGTCTCTTTTTTCATCTTAGTAAATTCTGCATTCATGTTGTGTGAATGCTAAGCAAATCATTTTGTGCAACTGTTGGCCCCTTGTAAATGCACGATTTTGTTTTTTCACATGTAGTGTTATATGTATTTTTTCCTTGACATGGATCATGTTGATGCTCACGCACTTCTACTGTGATATTTTTTCAACTGAAAAGAGTGACTCGTATTAAAAAAATAATAAAGGCAGACTCATATGCAAGGGTGGAATGGAGTTAGGAGTGCAAGACAATTTAATTTAAAAATTAATAAATTTTTAAAAAATAAAAATTTAAATAATTAAAAATAATAATTACATTGTGACTAAAATTGCAATAATATAAATAAATTGATAATTATTTTTCTTTTTAAAAAACTATATTTAACATGTTAACATGGTCTTGTATATGAATATGTTTTTCGTGTCTTATATTGATTATTAAAATACTATATATCTAGTAAACTTTTGAACCCAAATATTTCATTTAGTTCAAAGGGTATAAAATATCAAGAGTGAGAGGTACGAAGTTGCACAATTACATAATATGCTTACAATTCCTCTAAAGATGAGGGATGCATTTGCCCACCATTACCACAACGTGGCTCTATCACTTCACATATATATTCTAATTGATCCCTATTAGATGACACATTTAAAATATTTTTTTGCATCTGGTGGGCATTACTTTATATCTTTCCAATACTATCCCTATTTAAATTCATCAGTTATGAAAGGGATGTAACGCAAATGTAATTTTTTTATTTAAATAGAGATAAAATTAAAATTAAAAGTTTATTCTATTTTATACAAGATTAGCCATATCTCATTTATTCATGTAAAATAGTGAATTATAAACACACCACCCCTCTTTGTTACTAGGGGCTTGCCCATACAAAATCTCTTATTCAAAAGAGTGTAGGTGTTATTTGAGCTGGCATTTGATTTTAGTGCTAATCGGGAGATCACTTGATGAGAAATATGAATCATTCAAATTTATTATATTTTATTTATATTTTATTTTGTATTTATTAAAATAAAAAACATAAATTTTAATAAATCCTCCTTATTGTCAAACTGAAAAATGTATATTTAATCCGCAAAATTCAATTTAATATTAAATGTTTTTATAATATAGCTATCCAAATATTTTTGGACAATCTAAATTTAAAATTCTAAGTTTTAAGTATTTTTTTAATTTCTTAAAGCATCAATTTGAATATTATTTTTATTTTTAATATTATTTTTACTAAAATTTACAAAAATCATAAAAAATTAATAAAATTTGGTGTATAACACTCATGGGTAATCAATTTATAAAAATTATAAAAAATTTAATAGTAAATTAGACCACCTAAATTAAATCTATATTATCCAAGTTAATGATAAGATAGCTTTATTAAAATTTTTAATTTTTTATAATAAAAATAAAATCTCTAAATCTAAACCATCCACGTTGAAAATCTAAATGATTGAAATGTATGAAATTGGAACGTACCTGAACTCTATAATGAAGGCAACATTGCTATATGAGAAAGCTGCACCCATCCCTATAATCACAATTCACAGACAAACTTAATAAAACTAAAAAAAATAGGGATGACCCGGCCCTAAAGGGCCAGCTCTTGATGGACTAAGGTCTAAAAGGGCTAGTTCATTTAAGTTCAAGTATCTTTTGAGAGGTTCATATCTAATGCTTATGGTCGCCCTGTGGACTTTGGGCCTTTTTACTTTTTTTTTATTTTTTAAATTAAAAATAATTCATTCATTCTATTACAACATAAAATTTTACTCAAATGTCAAATCACATAGATAATTTTAATTTTTAATATTAATAGTATTTGATTATGCAAAAATACCCTTATTTCAAATAATAAATCATTAAAAATTATAAAATTCCTAATTCAAGTCATTCAGTGCAAATTATAGACAGATAAAAATACTATACTATTAAAATTATAATTTATAAAAATTAATACACATATGTAATATGAATCAAATTACTTCCTAGAATCTAAATTAGATCCAATAATTATTTTATGTCCAAAAAATCATTACATAGAATTAAACAAATCAAACTTTATTCAATAAATATTAAACACAACTAGAGTATTATGTAAATTTTAATTTTAAAAAAAACTATTATAACAACTAAATATTTAAAATATTATTAAGAATATCAATGATATTATCGTAATAAATAATATTTTAAAATATAAATAAATAAATGGCCTAAACAGGCTAGCCAATGTTCTATTTTGATTTCAAGCTTGGCCCTAGCAATTACCGAACTCAAATGGGTCGGCCTTACTAGCTTAGCCTATTTTTTGGCTCTGCTTAATATTATGTAAATTTAATTTCAAGTTAAATTGCATAAAATTTTTTGAATTTTAAACATTCGTTATCCCTATCACCTTTAAACGTTTAAAATTAATCCTCAAACCTTTAATTTTGTATTTCAAAGCTTCCTACCATTAATTAACTCTATTATATTATTAATAGAGTTTAAAAAATTAATAGAATTTTTCATGTTATATTAATACAATACACATGACATGTGATATAGAAAATATTTTTTATTATTTTTTAACATAGCTTAAAAAAATGCGGAGCTATAAAATTTAATAAGTGAAAAAACTAGATGCTGGATTGGACCATGCTTTGCGGACATTTTCCTAAATAATATACGTGCTTATCATCTCATAAAAAAGTACACATTTGTCATATTTCAATTAAAGAAGGTTCTATTAAGATTAAGAATGCAAAGAGAGAGAGAGATAATTTGAATGTTCCGATTACGTGACATCAACTTTTCTCATTATTTTTTGGGTTGTGCCTTGATGGTGTTATGTTCAGGTTTGATCCCTTATCTCTTCATATGCTAGCCCTGCGCTTAAAAATAAAATAAAAGAGATAAATTTTTTATATAATTCTTATCAATGACAACTTTTAATATTTTTCATTTATTTGCTTAAATATAAAATGATATTTTGATTTATAAATATTAAATACTAATAAAATTATTTCTTTTTCATTTAAATTGTGTTAATAATGAACAATATGAACAATGTTGCTTAAAAAGGAAAAGAGAGAACATTGTTATATACTGGTTAAAAGTAAAAATTACAGTTTTCCACCCCTTAAATTGTGTTAAGAAATGAAATGAAATTTTTTTTCATATTATATGCTATATGTATTGCATTCATCTGACATGGGCAAACTCTATTATAATATAATAACGTTAATTAATGCTGGAGGCTTTGAAAAATAAAATTAAAAATTAGGAGATTAATTTTAAAAGTTTAAAAGCTAAAAGGGTCACTTGCAACTTTCTTAAAGTTTAAAGAAGTTTATATAATTAATTTTAATTTAATTATCTAGTCTTAGTGATTTAGGAAATGTGATATCTTTATGGTGAAAAAAAAGAAAGAGAGAGAGAATCACATCTAAGTATCATTCAATGAAATTATTCACAAACAATGATTGACAATAAATCCCTTTCAAAAAAGAACAAGTCACATTTTTATTTTAACAATAATTCATTCTGTGTTAATTTTTCATTTGTGAATAATTTTTTTTAAGAGGTCTTTGAATGTGATTTTGTAGTTATTGTATGAGTGTATTAAGAGAAGAAGTCCCATATTGTCCACATAAGAAGAGCTCCTAATATATGTATACTAAGAAATGAAGCTAGTAAATGAGCTTGAAGGAAAAGTAAGTTTGCACACTCCTTATGTTTGAGTTGAAGAGACACTATAGGCCTGTTTGGACACTTGTTTTGGAACAGTTTCTGTTCTCCAGAATAAAAGAAAAAAAATTCGTTTGATAACGTGTTTTCAAAAGTGTTTTGGAGAATAAAAAAGCAAAATATTGTTCT